>NW_022195369.1:0-110232 GCF_008641045.1 Pistacia vera | reverse complement strand
GAATTGAAGTAAAGTAAGATTCAAAATTTAAGTATTGTGAATATCCGTCTACAAGTATACCATAACCCATGTTTAAGATATTAATTATCATGTCCGAAAATCCTAATTGCTTCTGGGTGGTGAAACACGTACATAGAAACAGAATCAATAGGAAAGCCTCTTAAAAGTGGCGCATGGGACATGATTTGGCTGTAAAGAGAAGTAAAGTAAGATTCAAAATTTAAGTATTGTGAATATATTCAAGTTTGTGAAAAAGGAAAGAGAGAAATTATCGAGATTGCAATCAAATTCGAATTGCAATTCTGATATCCTCATGATTGTGCGCTATGATTGCACCATCATTACTGTTGATCTGGTCTCTTTCGAAATATATGAGATTTGAGCTTATTTATGATTTGTCAAAGAATTGCCAGAGTTGGTCGCAACTAGCTTGTGTTGGTTTGAGCTATATCTCGATGAGCTTATGCTGGGTCGGACAAGTGTTGAGTCAAACTTATTCTGGGTCAAACTAGATCCTCGTGGGCTTCTGACTTCTCTAAGCTTAATGGAAAAATCACACACAACATTTGCACCCTAATGTTCAGTGCTCGTTTCACACTTCAAAGACTAACTGCCTGTCTTGACATTTAGCTTGTACTTCTTAAGTTGCATGCTAACTACAGATTTGGTCAAACTTTGTAAGTCGGCCTTACCTTCAGTCGACATGAACAAGACTTAGCTTTTGCTGCGATATTCTTGATGAACTTGGAATCTGAAATGAAGGGCACACAGGTAATTTTCACATAGTCGTGTCACATTAAATGTAGCCGGCTTTTGCAGTTACTTTTCATCATGCGTGGGTGACTACAGCTGTCCATGCGCGAAGTCGAGGTGACGTGCGACAACGGTTATGATTGCAGAATTCTAACAGTTGGTCACCTTTTGTGGATGATTGACACGTGGACGTGTAAAGTAGTCAGGATTGCTCAATGAATGGACGGCTTAGATTCGTCGTAGATCAACAGTCTAGGTCGAATCCTGCCCTTTTGTCTCCCATGTTCACCACTATAAAAGCAGCCATTTTGCCAGAATTGTACAGTTGAAAGAAATCTCTTCATACCCCAAAGTTATTTTTGTCTCTTCTCTATCGTTGCTTCTTCAAACTTACGGTGAATTTCTAGTGAGTTCTCACTACTTTTCATACTCCTGCAAGACTCGTTCTCATTCTTTTCTTTCTTTTAAGCTTTCATGGTTTTCAAGGGTGGCCATTGTCATGGTCACACTAGCTTTTTTAGGGTTTTTGGAGTAGACCGACTGGTTTGGGTTTTAGGAGTGTTTAAGGAGGTGGCCGTCAGAATCTTGATGGCTCGCTCACATTTCTCGATCGATGCAAGCTATCTTGGATGCCTAAACTAGAAGCAGGTGTGGACAGGTCGTCGAAATTTTGATCTCTAACACTTGGTTACTTTTGTTTCAAGTATCCAGAGGTGCGCTACCACCATATCTTCATCCAACAGTTATAGCATAGATCACCTTTTCGACTCCCTAGGGACCTCAGTTATTCATAAGGGAGGAATCCCAAAAGAGTTTTCTGAGGATGTAATTGTAAAGAGCTCAGACAATGATGTTGTGGGCTCTTCGGATGCAGTTTTTGTCGAGCTTCCCCCACGAAGGGGTTCACCTGTCCATAGAATTAGGAAAGAGCCGAGTTTCTCGATCAAAGCTAAGGATCTTGATTGCATAAGGAATATTTATGCGACTCAATTCCCATTGAGGGCCACAGGAAATATTTCCCAAAAAGATCCCCCTAGAGGTTAGGTGGTGATCTCTAACGTCCTTATGAGGTGTGGAATGTCCATCCTGTAAGTAATTGATGAACCGTACGCAACAGAAAAACCAAAAATTAAACCAAAAAATCAATTACCTTTTACTAAGATCAGGGTATAGATTATAAAGTTTACATGCTTATAATAAAAAACAAATCCATACAAGGATTTTGAATACTTATGAACATTTGAAGGCTCTTTTAAAGGCTTTGATTTCGCTATCAATTCAAGTGCGGAATCGCACGAACGTTGATCTACACGAAGATAATCCGGATAACCATCTATTGTTTTGCTAGAACAAATAGGAGGCTTCAAGAATCAAGAAAATCAAAGAATAAAATTCTTTGATTCAATCAATGTAAAACTCTATGTGTGTGTGTGTGTGTGTGTTGGACTGGTCGTCACGGTCAAGAAATTAAACCTAAATACCGTAGTTAGCGGTAAGCAGGGTCGAATCCACTGAGAGTAAGACTAACGACCTAATGTATATTTGAGTTAACGAAAGAGAAATTGGCAAAATGATTAATTAAAACTAAGGAAACTAATTACTTGCAGGAAATTAAAAAGCATCAAATAAATTGCTGACTAAAACACAATATTAAAAGCGTTGTCGCTACGGGTTCGGTTTGACTCAAGACCAACTCTCACAATTCCTCTCCTCGCTCTTCAATTTCCTAATCCTACAAGGCTAGGCAAATCAATGAAATGGCTTCCGGCAAGCTAGGTATAATCTATCCTGTCTCCCTATCGTCTAAGTTACAGATCGATTGGTTAAAGACTATCATTGACTAACCGAAAAACGCTAAACCCTTAAACACCACTAGTTGGTACAATGTTAACAAGTACAACCTATCAACCTGTATCATCCAATCAACTAATTACACAACAAATGCATTCCTAGTAGAAATGATATTAAACGCTACTACAACTTGATTGCAATCAGTACCGAAGCAATTTAAAGTCATAATCAACATTCAATAATCTCAAACCGACATTCAATTATGCAAAAAGTTATATATCAATAAACGTTCTCAATGGACATCATCAATTCAACACGTCGAGCATCAGAATAATATTAAAGCGTCGCAAACAAACTGAAACGAAAACAAATATAATCTGAATACAAGAAACTTAACCAAATGTCCAACATTCGGGCTCATCCAACTAGTCGAGAGCTGATGAGGAGATCAATGGAGTCAATCTCAATCTCGCCTACACCATAACAGACAACCGAGGACTTAGCCGCTCATGGTGGTGATGACGGAGGTTGAAACAGTGGAAACAGGGCTGATCATGGCTAAGAGGAGGTAACCGACAGCGATACAGCGATATGATGCAAAGAAGGGCTGAAAACGACCAACGGACAGCTCGAAATATGAACAGCCGCACTCACCAAAAAACGTTAATTTTCCGGTGGGTCTTCCGAAAAACGTTAATTTTCCGATGGGTCTTCCAGAAAACAGTGGTAGAAATGGGATCTGAAGGTACCGATGGAAAGCTCTGGTGATGGGGAGTTCATATCAGGTCCTGGGGAGGTGAGAAGTCTTCGGAAATGAGCAAGATCTGGGCTGGAAGATGAAGAGGCGCGGCGGCAAAGTAGCGGATTCTAACGGTTTTCGTGACGGCTGAAGCTAGGGAAGTGTAGATCCGGCCGTGGGGAAGGGAGATCCAGTCCTAGGGAGCCAAAACGTCGCCAGAAAACAGTGAAATATGGCCGAGAATGCGAAGCATTGCTGTGGGAAGATGAAGCTCACGGTGGCGTGTGTGTTTCACGGTAGTGATGACGGGATGATGGTGACCAGAGCAAGAGGAAGCCGAATGGTCGCCGGAGGAGATGAGGGGTCGCCGAAGCTTGATCAGAGAAGGTGAAGAGTTTTGGTGGGTGGCAGCCACCCAATCTGCAAACTTGCCTTGTAGTTTTATACAAAATTTGGCAAATTTCCATTTGGTCCCTGCATGATTGAAATATGACAAAATAGCCCCTTAAAACATGACATTTTACCCCCTGAACAGCATAAATTAGACAAAATCACCCCTAATCCATAAACCACAACCTAATATCAACTCACACCATTTCCAAATTCATCCCAAACATGCTAAATTAGTAAGAAAAACTGAAAATATGATTTTTATACATAAATTCATAATTTCTCTTAATTGTCTCAATATAACCTCAATTCAATTACATATGGGATCTTTTTATCAACGAAATAGAGTCACTTTTATGACTCTAACACACTCCCCAACTTACTCTTTGCTCGTCCTTGAGTAAAGTTAAAGGAACTCTTTCAACATTCTCACAAAACCATACACAACCATATTCATCAACAACCAAGACATTCATCAAAAGGTAAAGTGAAGAATTTGAACATAACAAGTAAATAACACAATCCTAAATAAAGAACTAAAGTTTCTGTCAAGATTTGCCTATCTCCATTCAAGCTTCTCAAACACACATTTCATATTCATATCACAATGTTAAAATGTCATGCAAAACTCCCCAACTTATGTACACGCAACATAATGCTCATTTTCCACACAAGATTTTGACATATAATTTCTTTTTCATTCATCACTTTTTTTTTTTTCTTGTCTTAACTTCTTAAGCTTTCTAGAAGGTCCGTGTAACGGGCTTTAGGTCAATGACTCCCAAACCAGATGGCTATAGGGCACTAAGTGTAGAATACTCCTCGAACTTACTCACCCGAACCAACTAGGCTACAAGTCAAGACTTTATTTCTTTTTTTTTTATAAAGCTCATGATCTATATAATGACTTCTTAAGCTTTCTAGAGGACCCATGTAACAAGCTTTAGGCCAACCGCTCCCAAGCTAGATAGCTTTAGGGGATTAGGTGTAGAACACCCCTCGGGCGTACTCACTCGAGTCAACTAGGCTACAAATCAAAACCAAATCATCAAGCAACATTTAAGCACTTTTAACACACGCAAGATAATAAATGAAAATTTGCTCCATGGGCATATAAAGTATGTGGGAGACTTGCATAAACACTAAAACACATGACATTTACACAAAACGGTGTCTAACCACAATTATAGACAAACCTAGCACAAAACAGAACCAATAGTTTAATGTTTAAAACCATGTTGCAACAAACAATTTTCAAAAACCTCACAAAACCTTTCAACTAGCACCTCAGTTGCTTCTCAAAAGGTGATTATGCATGAATTCATGAAAAATTTTAAAAATAACTCACTTTAATTCACTTTCACCACTTTTGGACTTACAAGAGTAAGATTCAACATATTTTCAACAAAAAACAACATCATCATGCCACAAAAATTTAAGCACAATCCATTCAACACACAATCTCTACAAAAGCATCATCAACAACACTTTACAAAAATATCACAATCTCCACAAAAACATCATCAACAACACTTCCCAAAAATATGATCAACAACATACTCCACAAAATAAAAATCAATCAACACTCCCCAACTTAAAATGTCATTGTCCTCAATGATCCATAACTACAAACATCCTCCCTAACTTAGCATCAAATGATCTCAAATGGCAATATGATCAATAACATTAAAATCGTCCAACATATTTGAGAAACAGGAAATCTAACAATAACAGCATATAAGGTGGAGAGATACAACCTGAGGAACAATGGTGGGGTTGTCACCAACGAGGTTTGTGGAGCATGCGTAAGCGTAGCCTCGGACTAGTTAATGAGTTTCCAAACATGGCAATTCCTACAAAGACAAAAACAACAAAAACATAAAAGCAATAAAAACATATTTAAAAAGGTGGGTTGCCTCCCACTAGCGCTAAGTTTTAAGTCTTCAGCCAAACTGAATGCAAACATCAAATTCAAGGTGGTTGAAATGTTGGCGGTGCCTTACATGACCCTCGCCATTCAGCAACAAGTTGGGTATCACGAGGTCCCAAGAAGGCATATTTGAATTTAATACGCCATTTCCATGTGCACAAGTCTTTTAAGAATTTAGCATAGGCAGGTATGAGCTTAATGGCATCTAGAAGTGGAATACCAATCAGCCCTTGTCTAAACAACTCAACCATTTCCTCCATCCTTGTAGTTTTCTTAAAGTTGGATGCATTATTCGACTCTAGGTATTGAGGACAAGGTTCTATCAGCATGTCAAATGCAGGGGATGGTTATTTCTCCCCATCTTCCTCATTTTCATGTCTCAGCACACCTAACTCTATGGTTGGTTCTCTTTCACTCCTCTCTGCTTGGTTTCCCTCTAAGCTCTCTTTCTCTCCAAACTCAGCATATAATTCCCTCTCAAGCCTAGCTTGTTCATGACACCCCATTTGGTGAGGTGCACCATTGGGGTTATCTATAACTTGACTCGGCAAATGGCATTCCTCTCTCTTATAAACCGTTTTAGCTATTTGACCAATTTGGGTCTCTAGCTTACTAATAGATTGGGAATGGGAATTTAATATCTGATAATGCTACTCTAAGTCATTGAACGTAGCATTCATGTCATCTTTTTGTTCTTGCATGGTCTGGAGCATTTGAGCCATCATTGATTCCAGTTGACTGGGCTCGAGAGTGGGCTATTGGACGGGAGGTGGGATCCTAGGTTGGGCGGGTGGTTGGACCGAATACATGTCTCAATAATTGACCTGTTGATTGGAAGAACTATATGGCATATTATGGGAGACATTATGAGATTGTTCCTGCTTCCATGCAAAATGAGGATGGTTATGCCACTCACTATCAAATGTGTTCGAATACAGATCATTCCGTCTCTGGAAACCTTGTGCATCTTGCACTTGCTCCTCAAAAGTGTAGGAAGCTGGTTCCTCAAATGTGTAATCAACAGCTAAAAGGTCTGAAGGCATAGAAAAGACATCCTGACTTGTCTTATCGGGAGGTGGTTGCCTAGAAGCTTGCCCTTATATGGATATGAACGTGTCAAATTGATAGGCTAAAGACTCCAACTTGGAGTCTATATCGTCCAAGGGAGAAACCTCATAAATGCCACTATTCCTAGGCGGCTGCCCTATGATAGGAATCCTAGAAGCTAGATGGTTGTGCATGGGATACAAATTATCATCCATCCTATGTGCTTTCTATTTTCAAATCCAAGGGTACTAAAATTGGTTGATACGACTATCTACCAAGCATTCATTACAAGTGTACCAAAGGTTCCACCAACAACCACAACATCAAAATTAAATGAAAAAGAGAACGAAAATGAACTAAAAGCAAATCAAAAACCACACATAAAGAAAAATAATGCTAAATATGATAACACCCTAAAAAAAAAAATCCACACAATCAACAAACTAAAACTAAAAGTCAAACAAAAAGAAATTATTACTAAATCAAAAACTAAATCCTACGAATAAAAACAAAATATGCAAAACTAAAACAAACATGCAAACTAAATGAACACGAAACATGCAAACAAAGCACAAATGATTAACAAGAACTAAAGCAAAAAAAATTAGAAAATACCACAATCGGGTCACGCTTAAACTTTGATGCACATGATACACTGCAACGTTTCCCCAATTGCGATCTTCCTGCAAAATAAAAACAAACACGAATGAAACTGTCCTAATGAAAATTAAAGTATTTACAAACCCAAATACACACAAAGTCAAAAGCAAGTTGCTCCCCGGCAACGGTGCCAAAATTTTGTTGGATCGGTCGTCAAAGTCACAAAATTAAACCTAAATACCATAGTTAGTGGTAAGCAGGGTCGAATCCATAGAGAGCAAGACTAACGACCTAATGTATATTTGAGTTAACGAAAGAGAAATTGGCAAAATGATTAATTAAAACTAAGGAAACTAATTACTTGCAAGAAATTAAAAAGCATCAAATAAATTGTTGACTAAAACACGATATCAAAAGCGTTGTCGCGACGAGTTTGGTTTGACTCAAGACCAACTCTCGCAATTCCTCTCCTCACTCTTCAATTTCCTAATCCTACAAGGCTAGGCAAATCAATGAAATGGCTTCCGGCAAGCTAGGTATAATCTATCATGTCTCCCCATCGTCTTAGTTACAGATCGATTGGTTAAAACTATCATTGACTAACCAAAAAACGCTAAACCCTTAAACACCACTAGTTGGTACAACGTTAACAAGTACAACCTATCAACCTGTATCATCCAATCAACTAATTACACAACAAATGCATTCCTAGTAGAAATGATATTAAACGCTACTACAACTTAATTGCAATCAGTATCGAAGCAATTTAAAGTCATAATCAACATTCAATAATCTCAAAACGACATTTAATTATGCGAAAAGTTATATATCAATAAACGTTCTCAATGGACATTATTAATTCAACACGTCGAGCATCAAAATAATGTTAAAGCATCGCAAACAAACTGAAACGAAAACAAATATAATCTGAATACAAGAAATTTAACCAAATGTCCAACATTCGGGCTCATCCAACTAGTCGAGAGCTGATGAGGAGATCAATGGAGTCAATCTCGATCTCGCCTACACCGTAACAGACAACCGGGAACTCAGCCGCTCATGGTGGTGATCACGGAGGTTGAAACAGTGGAAACGGAGCTGATCATGGCGGAGAGGAGGTAATCGACAGCGATATGATGTGAAGAAGGGCCGAAAATAACCAACAGATAGCCTGGAATATGAACAGCCGCACTCGCCGGAAAACGTTAATTTTTCGACGGGTCTTCCGGAAAACGGTGGTGGAAATGGGATCCGAAGATACCGATGGAAAGCTCTGGTGATGGGGAGTTCAGATCAGGTCCTGGGGAGGTGAGAAGTCGCCAAAAATGAGCAAGATCTGGGCTGGAAGATGAAGAGGCGCGGCGGCAAAGTAGCGGATTTCAACGGTTTTCGCGGCGGCTGAAGCTAGGGAAGTGTAGATCCGGCCATGGGGAAGGGAGATTCTGTCTTGGGGAGCCGAAATGTCGTCGAAAAATGGCAAAATCTAGCCGAGAATGCGAAGCATCGCGGTGGGAAGATAAAGCTCACGGTGGCATGCGTGTTTCACGGTGGTGATGACAGGATAATGGTGACCGGAGCAAGGGGAAGCCGAAAGGTTGTAGGAAAAGGAGATGAGGGGTCGCTGGAGCTTGATCGGAGAAGGTGAAGAGTTTTGGTGGGCGGAAGCCACCCAATCTGTGAACTTGCATTGTAGTTTTATACAAAATTTGGCAAATTTCCATTTGGTCCCTGCACGATTGAAACATGACAAAATCAGCCCCTTGAAACATAACATTTTACCCCCTGAACAACATAAATTAGACAAAATCACCCCTAATCCATAAACTAAAACCTAATATCAACTCACACCATTTCCAAATTCATCCCAAATATGCTAAATTAGTAAGAAAAACTCAAAATATGATTATTATACATAAATTCATAATTTCTCTTAATTGTCTCAATATAACTTCAATTCAATTACATATGGGATCTTTTTATCAACGAAATAGAGTCACTTTCATGACTCTAACAATCTCTGTGTGTGTGTGTGTGAGAGAGAGAGAGAGAGAGAGAGAGAGAGAGAGGGCGCCTAGGGTTTTTTTTTTTTTTTTTTTTTTTTGGTGGTTTTATTGATGAATTGTTATTTGTTTTAATTTTAAGTTGCACTTATATAGTGCAACTAATTAAAACCCTATTCCACTTAGGAATACCCATGGGCTCCAACCCTAATCCACCCTTGCAACCAAACACCCCTTAATGGTATTTTAAATTTAATTAATTATTATTATTATTAAAATCAATTAATATATTAAAATATATTAACATTAAATAACAATGATAATCCATCTAAATATATGCGCACATATATTTAAATATAATCTCACTAATTTTAATTTCAATATGAAAATTGAATACAGGTAACAATCTCAGCGAATTTAATTGCACTGTGAGATTACCAAAATACCATTTCGTCTTAAAAGACAAAACTAACCCTTTCACAAACTGATTCTTAAATTATCTTCTAAGTGTGTAACCCGTAGGCTCCTTATCATATCAGTAGTGAGTAGTATCGTGATTAACACCAATCAATTGTCTCACCACACACAGACCAAGATTGGCCCCTAGCAAGGCATCATAGCCACCCAATAGATTCGGATTCAACGAAATAGCTACCTATCAATGATATGGTTACCATGCAATCAAATCCTTTCATCATCCGTTATCCCATCAAGGCTAAGGTACATAATTAGTGTCAACGTCCCTCAATATCTTTGTATTTAGAATTGGACCAATGATCAAAATAATAAATTGGATTTAGCAACAACTTAATCCCACTATGGCCATAGATTTAGTGTCATTGTCATTTACTGAATTGCGCAGTGAGATAACTTCCCTTGTACCCAGGAGTGATGAATCTTTTTCGATCTACTATAGTCTTGATACACTTCTCGATGTAGCCAATCACTACCATTCTAATAGTCTTAAATAGGACTACGTTGGGCTAGTGTCAAACTACAACAATTGGTGCATAAGGCGCTCCGGTGATCTCAAGTCTAAGGATCACATGCACCACTATCCATTAGAGGATTTATTCCATAGACACTGAGGTTATCATCTATATTGAATCCTCTGGTGGGTTTGTCCAGTGAACTTGCCTACAGCAAGTACCCATGTGTTGCACCAGGTTGTCAGCAAACAACCTTCACAAATGAGATCAGTCACTGTCTTACAACAAGGTTGTTCAACACTATGATAGTCTTACCGTATTATTGTGTCCTTGGTCAGAATAATACTAGGCTACAGACATTTCTAGAATGGCCACCATATAGGGTTCTCACTATCAAGATTTAAAACACTTGATACCCTAGTCACGGTTCTACCATCCTAAGGACATATATCAATATATATAACTATGATTTACACGATATAGTAGACAATGTCTCTTATTGATAAATAAACATTATTACAAAAAGTCAATATTACAATAATTGATTGGCTCTAGGGCACCTACTCTAACACATCCCACCTCATTTCTGTATTACCGACGTACTTAGAAGATTTGGCATCGCTCCCCTTCAGCTCACGGGGAACTCATATATAATAATTGTAAGGATGTATATAGCTTATCAAACAGCTTAGTTAGGCGAGCTATCAGTAGACGAGCTTGTCCACCTGTATAGGTTAAAGAAAAGCCAAGATTAGATGTATTACCTCTTTAAAACGAGGAAATTGCATCTGAATGGTTTGGTCAGAGTCCCAAAGAAATTGGGAAATTGAGACTCCCAACATTTCTTTTATGAGGTTGGGGAGATTGGCACTTTTGCCTTGGATGCTAGTAACCATTCTGGTCTTCGTACAAAACTAAAGGTTTTCCTATCAGACAACCAAACTAACTACACTTCTTCAGTTTGTAGTAAACTTTGATCAGAATTTTGTCACCGCATCACATTGAGAGCGGCTTTGACATTTTAGTGAGCTTCTTAGTAGCGAGTGCTACATCACCCAGATTATCACGCTCACTCACCTGGTAGCATACAGTTTTTCCAATGGCATTGCAAAATTTTACACTATTTTTTAGAAAGGTAATTGTTTAAGCTCAGATTTTACCTTCTGGAGATAGAACACCATTCTGTCCTCTTTGGCCTAGTATTCTCCGAAAACTTGATAGACAACGAGCTAAGAGTCATTGAAAATTTTGATTGACTCTACCCCCATTTCTTTGGCAACGCGGATCCCCACAAGGATGACCTCATATTCTGCCTCATTTTTTAGGCGAAAAACCCGAATCTAATTGCAGCTCAAATTGGATTTCCTTCAAGACCTTCGAGTAGGAGCTCGGCTCTTGCCCCCTTTTCATTTGAGGACCCATTCACATACAAGGTCAACTACCATAGGCTATTGAGCTTGTGCTCCATTAAACTATTCTCTTCTGAGGTGCTCGCTTCAAGCGGGCTTACCTTCCCCCCGGGCTAGTATGAGAACTCTGAGATGAAGTCGGCCAATACTTGTCCCTTGATTATTATTCTTAGGAGGTACTTAATGTCATGCTGACTAAGTTCCATAGTCCACTAAATTAATCTACCCGATGCCTCAGGCTTTTGCATTATCTTTTTCAACGAAAAGTTTGTGAGGACATGTATGGAGTGTGCATGAAAGTAGGGCTGCAAGTTCTGAGCGGTATGATGAGTGCATAAGTGAGCTTTTCTATCTTTGGGTACCTCGTTTCAACGTTGCGCAATCACTTGCTCACATAGTATACTGGCCACTGCATTCCCCCTTCCTTGCATACTAAAGTCACACTGATCGCAGACTTAGATACTAATAAGTACAATAGTAGGGGCTTGCCTAGGATGGGCTTTGATAACAAAAGAGGTTGTCCCAAGTACCTCTTTAACTCTTGGAATGCTTTCATGCACTCTTTCATCCATTTGAAACCCTTGTTACCATTCAAGGTTTCAAAGAAAGACAAGCATCTCCCAGTAGCTCAAGAAACAAACTTGCTTAGTGTGGCCACTTGCCCTGCCAAACTTTGAACCTGCTTTATTTAGTCGGGCTTTGCATGTTCAGAAGAGCTTGAATTTTATCTGGGTTGGCCTCAATGCCTCGTTGATTGACCAGAAAACCCAAGAACTTCCCTGAGCTGACTCCGAAACACACTTCAAAGGATTCAGTCACATTCGATACTTCTTAAGGATATTGGACATTTCCCCCAATGCTCGATGTAGCTTTCAACACCCTTTGATTTGATGATCATGTCATTAATGTACACCTCCATGGTCTTGCCAATTTGTTTAATGAACATTTGATTTACCAAATGCTGGTAGGTCACCCCAGTATTCTTGAGGCCAAATGGCATAACCTTGTAATAATAGATAACCCGTTCAATAATTAAAAAGATGTTTTCTTCATCAGACTGATGTTAGAGTAGGTCCCCTAGAGCCAATCCTATTTTGTAAATTGACTCTTTGTAATCATGCTTTATTATCAATAAAGGAATTTACCTATATCATGTTATCTGATTATATTCGTATATAAAAATCATATATGTCTTTAGGATGGTAGAACCATGACGAGGGGATCGAGTGTTTGAAATCTCGATAGTGAGAACCTTATGAGCACATATAGTGGCCATTCTAGAAACTTTTGTAGCCCCAATATTATCTTGACCTAGGGCATAGATAATACGGTAAGACTATCATAGTGTTGGATGACCCTGTCGAAAGGCAATGACCGATCTCACTTGTCAAGGTTGTTTGGTAACAACCTAGTGCACACATGGGTGCTTGCTGTAGGCAAGTTCACTGGACTGGCCCACTAGAGGATTCTACATAAATGGTTTCCACAGTATCTGTGGAACAAATCCTCCAACGAATGCTAGTGTCTGTGATCCTTAGACTTGAGATCACCAGAGCGCCTTGTGCACCGATATTGGTGTAGTTTGACACTAGCCCAACATAGTCCTCTCAAGACTATCAAAACGGTAGTGGTTGACTACGTTGAAATGTATCAAGACTATGGTGGATCGACAGAGGATTCATCACTCCTAGATACGGGAGAAATTATCTCATTAAATAATTCAGTAAATGGCAACGACATTAAATCTGTGGCCACAGTGGGATTAAGTTGTAGCTCAATCCAATCTATTCTGGTCTTTGGTCCAATAATCGAATATCGAGATATCAAGGATATCCGAGGTTGACACTACTTTTATGCCTCGGCCTTGATGAAATAATAGATGGTGAAAGAATTGGATTGCACGATAACCATATCATTGATAGGTAGCAGTTTCACTAAATTCAAATCTATCGGGTAACCATGATGCCTAGCTAGAAGCCAATCTTGGTTTGTGTCTTGTACGGCAACTGATTGATTGTCAATCGCAATGCTATTCACTGTCGATATGATGAGGAGCCTTCGGGTTGCACACATAGAAGACGGATTAAGAATAAAATTCATGAGAGGGGTATTTTCGTTATTTATGATGAAAGGCATTTTTGTCTTTTAAGATGAAAGGACATTTTTGCAATCTCACAATGTAATTAAATTTATTGAGGTTGTTTCCTAAAATTAATTTGATATGGAAATTAAATTAGTGAGATTATATATATCTAAATATTTTGTTTAAATACACACACACACACACACACACACACACATATATATATATATATATACACACACACATATATATATTTATATATTTAAATATAATGGATATTATCCAATATTAATATTTATTATTAATATTGATAATGTGAATTCAAATTTGGTTTTTAAATTTGAATTGAAATGCCATGTTTGGTTGCAAGGGTAATCTATTCCAATATTCCAATTGCAATAGATGCTATTCCAATTTGGAATAGGGTTTTAGTGTGCACTATTTAAGTGCAACTAAAATTAATTCATTGAATAATGAATGAAATAATATTGCAAAATGAAAAAGAAACTCTAGCGTCCTCTCTCTCTCAAAACCATGAGCCTCCATTGGTGAGAGAAGAATTTTTCTTCCAAAGAAAAATTCTATAGATTTTCATTCCATAGTTGAGTGAATTACGTAGCTAAATAATTCCTCAATGTTGTTTGTCCCATCTTCGTGTGGATACTAGGAGTTCATTCCTATCTTGGAGTAGGAGCGATTCACATCAATCGGAGGAGCCTCCAAACGCAGGTATAATTCTGAATTTTTATTTTATACAAAACAACATGCATTGGGTATAAGTTTTCTTGGGTTCATGTTGTTGTTTTGGGGATTTTATTTTATTTTCGCTGCGTAAACCCCACCGACAACTAACAGCTGATATATTGAGATTTGATTGTATCCTGAGTATGCACCCATGAAGCTTAATAGTGCGTTAATGCGTTGTTTTAACAAACATGCAATGTGTAGCAAGTGCATTAGTCGCAAAAAGTAATAAAGTGATAAGTAGAGTATCGTTCCCACGAGGATTACGTGTTAAGCACTGATTTTCCTAGTTTTGTATCAAGTTGGAGTAAACAAAAGGTGTTTGGATTTGCGGGAGAAAAATCAAGCTAAAGTTAAAACAAAAAACTCGCAACGTAATTTAAAATCTAACTAATGAAAGCAATATCAATTCAAGAGAAATATCAATTAAAACAAAGCGGTTAGGGTTTTGACTTCACTAAGATTTTATGAATTAATGCACGATTTCTGTTACTTCTACATTCACATGCAAGGATTATAAATCGAATACCCTAACATGCAAAACATACCTTCTCAGGCTATGTTTTCCTACTTATCCCTATTAAGCTTCCACACCCAACAAATTGAAGGTTAATAGTTCCAAGTCTGTTAAGCTAAATGGAATCCTAAATTGATTTCATTAATTCTCAAACCTATCTCTAGTGTTTAATCAATCAATGGCAATTACCCTAAGAAGCTAATACATGAGTCACTTCTTAGTCTCATCATGCTCAATAAGTAATTTCAATAAAAACAAGAGTAATTACACAATCCATGCAATAGAATGTAAAAGCAACATCAATTTATTGATTAGACATTAAAATCCCAATTTTGATATCAAAACCCTAACCCAAAAGTGAGTTAGTTCATACTAAAATTAAAGCAAATCAAAATAAAAACTGTAAACAAAGAATTCAACATGATGGAATAACGAAAAGAGAGTAAGATCTTCCCTAATTGATGAACCCAAAGACTTCCAATCTTCAATTTCTCTCTTCTTTTTCCAAACAAAGTCAAACCCCTTCTAAAATGACTAAGTCCCACTTATATAGTCGATCCCTCAACCTAAGACTCTCTTAATACAACTAAAACGCATAGTTTTAATAACTGAAAATTGCAGACTTCGCCGCAGCGAGTTGGCTTCTAATTCACTATCTGACCTGAGAGTTTATCGCTGCAGCGAAGAAAGAACTTAGCTGCGGTGAACTTTTCTGAACTATTCTGAAATTATGAAACTACCCTCTGCTTGCTTCCTTGCTTGAATCTTCAATCTTTAGTGATCTCCAATAGGAACAAGCTTCATAATGCTTTGAATCCGCATTAGAACTTCCCTGAATCCTAAGATTCGCTTGCTTCTAGGTCCAGAAACTCAATTTTGCTCAGTATTTGCTCTAACTGCACGTTTTGGCCTGAAACATAAAATATATCAAATTAAGTTGCAATTCAGGCACAAACAAAAGAAGAAGTATCCAAAATCCAACTAAAAAGCCTAGATAAAATAGTATAATCCTAGGATTATAATGTGTTCTCTATTGTCACATTTTTAGTAGTGCGTTCTCTGCTGTCACATTGACTAATTGATCAATCCAGGATAGCGAAAAGCTGTCTTTAGAACAGGACTTGTTGAGATTAGTGAAATCGATGCAAGTCTACCACTTGCCATTTGATTTCTTTACTAGGACTGGATTAGCGAGTGGGTTGGGGTATTTCACTTTTCTTATGAAGTTTATATTCAGGAGCTTATCAACTTCATCCTTGAGCACTCTAAACCACTCAGCATCCATAGACCTCATCTTTTGCCTTATTAGGCGAGCCTCTGAGTCAATGTTTGGTCTATGGAACATCACTTCGAGGCTGATCCACACCATATCTGCTTGAACCTGGGTAAACACATCAAGGCTCTTCTATAGGAACCCTCTTAAATGGTCTACCACCTCGTTGCTCAGACTGCTCCTAACTTTTAGAACGCGAGTTAGGTCTTCCACATTGACAGGCACTTCTCATAGTTTTTTTGTCGACCCTACTGTGGGCTCTTCATTGTGAATGCGAGGATTTATGGTGTCCTCTAATGGTCCAGCCTTCAGCTCGAACTCAGTGATAATCATATTCTTTAGGAGTGCCCATTTTTGTGTCGCATGTATAGCTCGATAGTAGCACTCCCTCGAGTCTTCCCTACGACTCTTTATAACCCCAATGTTGTCCGGGGTCCAGAACTTGATTGTCTAGTATCGTACTGATGTAGCTACACTCAGGTCATCTAGGAGTGGCCTTCCTAAGATGACATTAAAGGCGGTCGGGCAATCGACTACTAAGAATTCTACCATCACTGTCCTTATATAAGGTTTATCCCCAACAATCATAGGTAGCTTGATTGTTCCCTTGGGTACTAGACTGTCCCCGCTGAATCCATATAGTGGCAATGGGCATTCTCTTAGATCCCTCTCTGTGAACCTCATTTCTCCAAAAGCCCCCAAGAAAATGATGTTCGTTGCACTGCCGTTGTTGACCATTACCAAGAGGATTCAAGCATTGTCAATCCTTATCATGATTACAATCGCATCATGATTGTGGCGAGGAAATTGGTCGCTCTCCTCCTTAATGAAGCCTATCACTTCACTTTCAGTTCTGGGCTGCTTTGGTAGTTTAACTTCACAATTCATTACTCGAAGAACCAAGTATATCCTAGCTTCTCGCGCATATTTCTCACAAGAATGCCTTAAACTTCCTTCAATGTTAGGTCCCTCGTAAATTATTCCCACCAATACATCATTGTTGTCCGTTTGGACTTGTTGGGTTTGATTGTTCTACTCGCTCGGCTTGTTGCAAGCTTAATTCTCATTAATGAACTCTTTCAAAAGACCTCTCCTAATTAGGTCCTCAATGGCGTCTTTCAGAACCCGACACTCATTAGTGTTGTGCCTGATATCTTGGTGACATCTGCAATACTTTTGGCAATCTCTTCTGCCTGGTGCCCTCCTCATTTTCTCTGGTGTGGGTATCTTTTTAGTCTCGTGAGAGACTTTATAGATGTGTGCTACTTCTTGTGTCAAAGAGCTGTATTTTTGCCGCGACACTATCTACACTGTGATCCTTAAGGAAATTCAAGAATTTCACCATGGCAAAAGAAAATTTTCGCCGTATACACCATGATCCTTAAGAAGAAATTTTCCAGATTTCGCCGTGGCATCGAGCAGTTCACACAAGAAATTCAAGAACTTCGCCGTGGTGAAGTTTACTCTTCACCGCAGCAAAACCCATTTTCTATATAAACTCACATCAATTCTCTCACTTTTCACGAGTGTCTAAAAAGCTTCCAAGAATAAAAGAATTTCACTTTCAATTTCAGACCTTTTCTAGTCAAATTTCTTTCGCCATTCCACACCATCACTTCCATAAACACTTAAACAACCTTCCCTTGCACCAAATCTAGCCAATTTTGAAGAAAATTTTGGAAACCCTAGGTTTTCGAAAATTTGGGGGTTTTGCGATTTGGAGAAAAATTGGAGCAATTGAAGGTTCATCAAGCTTGGGTGTGGTAAGATTTTGAGTTTTCATGCTTTTGTTTCTACAGATTTCATAGTTTGAATGATTAATCTTGAGATTTATGCATGAACTCGAAATTTTGATTTGACTAGCGTGTTTAGAGTTGTGATTCATGTTTGGAGTGTAAGAAGTGTTGATTTTGATTGATTTGTGGTTAAGGAGGTTTGGGTGTGTACTTGTGAAGTTGGTTGAGTGCATTTGGAAGTTTGGTGATTTTGGGGTGTGATTGTAGATTTTGAAAGTTATAAGGTGAATTGAGGAATTGATTCAAGGTTGTGAGAAGTGTGCAGTAGTGTTAGATTTGGCAGTTGAATTACTGATTTTGGTGGTAGATTGTAAAGAATATTATTGACAGAAAATGCCACTCAAAACTGTTCCAAAGTGTAAGGGCAAGCAGGTTGATAATAGATTTGTGAACGATAAGGCTAGGCAGTGATATGAAGTAGCAATTAAGAGAAAGGACAAGAGTTTTATTGGTGAGAGAGGGTTGACCAGTATCAATGCGAAAGATTGGGTCAAAGGGAGAGATTGGAGAATCTTTCTGCTAGAACCCAAGCATCTAGCCATATAGCCCATTGTAAAAGAGTTTTACGCGAACTTCCCTGAATGTGATCCTGGGCATGTGTATGTGAGGGGTATAAAGGTGCCATTTAGTGCAAAGATCATCAATGAATTCAACCAGATTGATCCAATTGAACGTGATGAGTACGTAGAATTCAAGGCTAAGGAGATTAATTATGATAAGATAATTAAGGTTATAGTAAAGCCAGGTACCTCTTGGGATTTCTTGAAGAAGGGAAAGAGAAGCATAAAAGGGACTAATTTGATGCCCATGGCTAGAATTTGGCAATACTTTATCTGTGCGAGGTTGATTCCAGAAACACACTACAGTTCAGTGGATTTTGAGAGAGTAGTCTTACTTTATGCCATTGCCACTGGAAAGAAGACGGATGTGGGTGAAATCATAATGGAGAATATAAGGCATGCGGCCAAACCAGTGAGACCCACCTTTGCCTTCCCGCATCTCATCACTGAGATTTGTATGCAAGCTAGAGTCAAGAAGGCAGATGATGAACCACTTCGTCATCCTACCCCAGTCCTCGACCAAGTCTATTTTCATAAGCTCCTAGATCGACCTACCATTGGAGGAGCCAGTTTAAGCTCAAAAAGACCAAGAACCACAACCACTGCCACAGCACCTACTCCATCATCCACGACATAAGAGTTGTTACAACAAATCCTGAAAAAGATAGACAGAATGGAAAGGCGTCAAGATTAGATGGCAGATCAGACCTGCACGTTGTATGAGATGAAATACCAGTGTTGCACCCATCTGGGCATTGATTTAGCCAATTTTCAATTGCAAGATTAGCAAGAGGAAGAGGACGACGATGATGATGACGATGACGATGATGATGACGAAGAGGATGCAGATGAATGAAGCCATGAATACATTTTGTTTTATTTTTATACAGTGGAACTCAATTATTTCTTGTTTTTACGTTTACTCTGCTTAGCATTCTTAGGTTTTAGGTTTAGTTTGCTAAGGTTTGAGAATGAGATGTAATTTTTCCATAATTTGTGAGGTTTTCTAACACATTTTGGACCCTTAAGTTAATGTGTTTTGACAGATATCGCTGATGAAAAAGACGATGAAAGGATGTCCAGATTTGAGCTCGCTTCGATCTTCATGGATTAATTAGGGGCGTCTCTCATACCTTAAGCTCGTTTTTTTTACTCCTATGTTCATTATTGATTGACATTGAGAACAATGTCATTTTCTGTTTGGGGGGTAGAGAAAAATTTTGAAAATTTTTGCATGTTTTAATTAACTTTTATCTTTGTGTGTTTTATTGTTTTTAGGTTGTGTGTTGACTTAGTTTGTTTGTGTTATTTTTTTTGCCTAGATGATTTTCATAAGTCCATGATGAGATTTTGATTGTTGGGATATTATTTATAGAAAATACAAAGCATTGTTTCAAGTTTAGGTTGAGGTTCGTTGAGTGGTTCAACCACCATTTTCATTCTTTCGGCATGCTTAGAAACATTTTATGTGGTTAGGTGAAGTCTTGATAATGTTGGTGGACTCTAGAACCTAGTTAAAAGTGCTTGAGGCCAAATTCTAGGATTAGACATTGTTGAGAAAATGATTTAGGCATTTCTAAGAACGTTTGAGCCTTTCCAGCTGACCCATGAATGAATCTTTCCCTAGTCACCCATTTGAGCCTTATGAGATTATCATTGCCTTATTTTTTGTGCAAACCAAAAAATTTCCTGTCCCTATACCCTAAACACTTTATCGTACCCTTTAGGAGAATTATGGACCTAATATATGACACAAAAGAGCTTGGAGAGGTGTGTGAATAAGTGATGGACCAAAATTCTAAGTTTGGGTTTTGCAAAAATGGCAGGACGAATGGGCAATAGACCTCAATGGTGTTATTATAAAATAAATAAATAAATAAATTTCTTTAGTTCAATTCAAAATCAAAAATAAGAAATGCATCAGTTTGAGGGTTGAAAAATGGTTGACACTTTGATTGGTGGCTGAGAAAGAAAGTGGAGATTGATGTAGCTATTGGTGTTTGCATGAGGAAAACCGAGTTCTCCTACTTTTTTTATCTTATCATTTTCCTTGGAGCCCACTACCCGAGCCTAACGTTACAAGCTTGCAAAGACCTTTTGATCCTTAGTGATGTCTAATCCACACTAGTGGAGAGTAGTTCGATTCTTAGGCTTATAGAGTCTACCACCATTTGAAAAACTATATATTTCTACATAAAATAATCCGGGAAGTCAGAAAGTGGATTGTTGTGGATTTTTGCAAGTGTACGAAATCGTAAAAGTAATAAAGTGTAAAATTATGGATATCGAACCCAAGGGAATTACTACTATCAATTACCAATTAAACTATCCTATTACTATTTGATCAATCCAAATTGTATCAAGAAAAATCTAAACTAAATTAACAATTGAAATTAAAAAGAGAATTGAACAGAGGACAATTAAAATAAACCTTTGTGTTAAAACAAGATGACTAGACCAAAGGCATAGACTTCACACCAACTCTTACTCATATGTATCGATCACTTATGCTAATTTTATTAAGCTCTTCCTATAGGTTAAACTCCCTAAATTTCCAATAAATTTCTCTCGAACAATTATCGAATTAACTCCTAATTACTAACTCAGATTATCTCTAATCAGATTTAAGCAATTGAAGATCATTACGCTCTGTGGAGTTTACCAAAACTTCACAAGTCGCGGTAACCTATCTCTAGCGTTCGCTCAACCTATGGTTTCACTACCATAGACCAACCAAGTATCATCTCTCAATCTCAACCTAGTCCATTAGTTCATTCAATTCAAGGGCCCTTAAGAATCAAAAGCATTATGTATAATAGTAAAACTTAGGAAGAATTCTTAATAAAAATTAACTAGCATAAATCAATAGATAATCAAGAGATTGGGCTACATCTTAGCCCTAGAGAATAAATTTAGTTCATAATAAACATGAAAGGAATAATCATCTTTATTAAACCAATCATCATGAGTTTATAAGAAAAGAACAAGAAAAACTTCTCTAAATTGTGAATCAAAGCTCCAGAACTTCTGTTACTTCTCTTCTCTGCAGATTTTTCTCCTCTTCTTCTCCCCCAAAGGATCCCCAAAATAATGCTAAAAGACTTCTATTTATATCCCACAAGGGTTAGGGTTTTATTTTTCTTAATTCTATTTGGTTTAGGACTCTTAACCCTATTTTCCTACCTAAAAACGGATAACAATTTCTTAACTGTCGTGACTGTGCCCCAGCACTATGCTATGGCATGGTAGCTACTAGAAAAATTATGTCATGACACTGTGCTATGGCACAGTAGCTACTGGCTAGAGTGTGCCGCGGCATTGTGTTGCGGCACAGTAATCTCTTCTTCTTCCCGCATCATTCTACTGTTTTTTAAAGATGGTGATTTTTGAACTTGATAACAATGAAATTTGGAGAACTGGTAAACATATGAAATGTAGGCCTTTGAATCATATTTCTAAAAGTAAAAGAATCGTCTTAATCTAAGTTCTAAAGCTCATGATATTCTCAAAAGACCAAGGCATGCTCAAGCTGGAACGTAATCTAGAATCTTCTCTTTACTTCAACTTCCATAACTTCTTCAATTCAACTCCAATTCCTAATCCGTTTGTTTCTACTCATCACTCATTCTGTTTTTGACATGATTCTTCATTTGAGAATAACATTTAAGCAATAGTAGCCTGAAAAACACTCAAGAACACCCGTGATCCCATAAAAGACAATTATGAAAATATTAAGCAACTTCACCAAATTAAGCCTAATTTCCCACAATTAATCCCCATAAACCACTAACTAAATGTGTATTTTCAAGCTCTTATCATGGATTGAAGTGGGGATTACCTACTTAGGGGACCGATAGAAAAAGATAGTCACTCAATTTATAACTTCTTGGAGTGTTAAGCATTTTCGTGTAATAATGTTTCAACAATTTTTTAGACTTGCATTTGCAATCAATTCTAGGCATCTCTTTTGTGTTTGATTTTGATTTTAAATTTTCTGCTACCTTCCTCATTTTGTTTTTGTTTTGTTGTTTTTCTTTAGTCTTATTTTGTGCCGGTATTTGATAATCCTAGGATTATACTTGTTAGTAAACGGTCCAATATACGCAGCGGAAACAAAACAAATATAATATAGAGATCGTTTACATGAGCCAACATCAAGGTATAATTTTACAATTCATATTAAATAAAAATCTGCAAGAAAAATAAATCTGACTTTAAAGAAAACAAACGCATATTGGAGGCTCCTCCAAATTTGTCGACGAATGTTTTGCTACCGATCCAAGTGTAGGATCGAACCTGCGTAGTCCACACGAAGACAATCTCAAAAAGAACCAAAGAGAGATTTGCTAGATCCTCTTTGGCTTCAAGATTAAGAAGAAAGCAAATCAATTGAAATTGATTTTTAGGCCAAGAATGTTGCTGCTGTGGGAGTGTATTGGAGTGGCTGCTGTGTGTTTTTTTTCAAAGGAAAAATCAATTAATTAATTAATTAACACACACACTTTACTTTTTATAGTTAATCAATTTGCCCTAATCCCATTATTCAACGACTTGTCTTTGAGGAAATCTCCCAGAAAAAACAAGGAAACACCAAATCGTTAGAGACACAAGCTGACCAGCATAGTTCAGTATAAGTCGTTTTATTTTCCAACTAAGAATAATTAAAACAGTTGGCTGAATTGAAAAAAAATTTATAAACCAAGACTGAAATTTTATAGTATGGGGAAACGTTATTGAACTTTTCTCTTGAAAAGATTTTGTTGTCGAGGGCTGATTTCAGCACAATGACTCAGCTCTTTGACATCATTATTGGTCATGAATCATGGTTTATTAATTAATAAACCACACATCCAATGTGGCAAAAGAGAGCCCTTCTAAAGCTCCAAAATAAAGTAATTTTAGAGCTAAAAAAAAAAAAGATAAAATTGTCCTACATGTCACTTAAATATGTATGTTTTTACCTTTGGATTTGGAATACCAATATAACAATTAATCTCTCTTTACATCATCACCAATAAAATTCAATCACATGATAACCACAAATCTTATGTATCAAAATAGAACAATTTTATGAGTTCTAAAATGTGTCACATGGCGAACAAACCGCATGGGTATTCAGCTTTATATATTAATTCCAAGGCTGGCTTAAGTGACAAGGGGAAAAAGAGCGACGGTTGTTATTCTAGATATATTAAATTATATAACACATTAAAATAATTAGATGAAGATAATTTCATTTATCCCCTGGGGTTTGGGTCTAGGATCCATATCTTGCAATATAAACTATTAAGAAAGAACCCCATATTCTAATACATGTTAACCTATGTAAGGGTAAAACGGATAATTTACTTGTTTACGTAAGGCAAATATGGGTAATTCATTCTTAATTCACTTATCTCTGTGTAAAAATATTGTGTCAGAGTTAAGATTTGTTGTAAATAGCCACCTCTTACCTAATTTTTAAAATATGAATATTGTTCCATATCATCTTCCACGACTAATCTGATTACTCATTGAGTTTCGAGGAAAGACATCAAGCTTTAATTGCAAGTATAACATATTTTTCAATATAAAATACCTAGTGTTTCCATGAATTATATGACATTTCACACACACACAAACACACACAAATTCGTGTATAAGATTAATTATATACATAAATAACCTGATAGATGCATAGGCCGAATGACTTACGTATACCCAAGGTTTACCGAAATGACAAGTTGGTACCCAAAAGGTTTGAAACGACAAACAGGTACCTTCCGTCATGTGCGGTTAGTGATTTCTGTTTGTTCATAGTGAAAAGATGATATTTTAGTTTTTTATAAATTTAAAAATATCTAAAAAGCCCCCTAGGTTTGCTAATTTAACTAAACACCCTCATATATAAAAAGTTTATTAAATGATAAAAACACCCCCACCACCTGCGGCCAGATTCCGGCCACCACCGTCAGAATCTAGCCAAAAATTGCGTTACGACACAAACCCGTTGGATATGTGTCGTAACGTGTCGATCTGGCCGTCGAGGCAGCAGATGGAGTTTTGCGGCGTTGACGGCCAGATTTGGCCTTTTTCTGGCCAGATCCATGGCTGAACTAGCCGAAAAAGGCCAGATCTGCGTCTAGATCTGGCCATCGTGGCTGCAAAACTCCATCTGCGGCGTCGATGGCCAGATCTGGCCTTTTCCGGCCAGATCAGCCACGGATCTGGCCATAAAAGGCCAGATCGACGCGTTATGACACCGATCCGATGGGGTCTATGTCGTAACGCAATTTTCGGCCAGATTCTGGAGGTGGTGGCCGAAATCTGGCCGCAGGTGGTGGGGGTGTTTTTGTCATTTAACAAACTTTTATATATGGGGGTGTTTAGTTAAATTAGCAAACCTAGGGGGTTTTTTAGAAATTTTTAAAAAACTAAAATATCAAACTTCAAGGGCATTTTAGTCTTTTCACTGTTAACAAACAGAAATCACTAACGGCACATGACGGAAGGTACCTGTTTGTCGTTTCAAAACCTTTTGGGTACCAACTTGTCGTTTCGGCAAACCTTGGGTATACGTAAGTTGTTTGGCCTAGATGCATAAAATGTAAAATAAAAAATAAATTGACACCAATTAATAAATTAAAATAGGTGATAATACATAGCAGTAGTCATTTAGTGGTCGTACAGTATAGCACAATATTATTCTTCTAATAAAGTCACTAATGGACAAATAAACGAGGGCGGGAGTGGCTGTCGAAGGGAGGACTGAGCACCACAGCCACGCCTATGATTACCACAATTGTGGGATCGGGAGTTACGCTTGTTGGAAGAAGAGCCAGAGGACCCGAATGATTGTGATGAGTTGTGAGCAGCAACCTACAACTTGAGTGGACAAACTCAAGTGCTTCTGTTGAAGGCGTTCTTCCTAAACTAGGAGATCATTCAAGTTATCAAATGTGGAAGAGGTCTACAAATACAGAGAGTTGATGAATCCTTGATACTCAGAACCCAATCCATCCACAACGTACTCAACTAAGTTAGAATTTGGAATTGGGGAGCCAACTACGACAAGGGAGTTAGACACGAACTTGGCTTCAATGAGATAATCAACCATCATCTGATCGACAGTCTTCTGGAGTGTACGCAACCTCTCACGAATAGACCATAGGTGAATGCCAAAGAGAGGATTCAGTTAGCAGTCAAGAAGGGCCTGTGCTTCAGTAGCAGTGGTGCATGGTAATAGCAAGGATTGAACAATAGAAGGTGAAACAGTGGACTTGATTTAATCAAGGACCAAGCGATCAACCCTTAACCAATGATAGTGAGTCGGGTTAGCAATATTGTCTAGAAGAAAGGGTGTTGGAGGATGCGCATTGCCAATAATCAATGACTGCAGGTCATGAATGGCGAGGACATCAAGAATCTGAGACTTCTAGGCGTGAAACGTGTCACGCACCATGAGGGACGAGAAGTAGCTGCCAATGTTAACAGAGGTGGGTAGAGATGTTTGTGACAACAGTAGTGATGAGGGAAGAGAACCAATCGCAAAAGGAAGCATTACCTGAGATGAAACAAGCGGCTTCAAGAAGTGTTGAGTGATGAAATTGCGGATTTATTTTGTGATTTGGGGGTGAAATTGTAAAGAATTCAAGGTTTAACGCATTATTTAAGATGAGTTTCCTTACTGGTTTTGTTATCTTCCAGAATCACAGATTTTATTGCGCTTCAGGTATTCATGTGCAAAAAGATGGATTATTCATGCTTGTGTTGGTGTTCGGGCATTTGGACCCGTCGAGTGAGGATAAATCAAGGAAAGCGGAAAAAGAGTGAAATTTCAAAATTGCGTTGCAACACACTTTTCTGAGCCACGACGTGAAGATGGTGCAACTCAGATTGCACCCCAGCACATAAATCAAGGCATCACAGCTCAACGTCGGCAAAATTCAAACTACGGTGCAGCTCAATTTAACCATGTCGCAGCGTGATAGGTTTTTTGTTGAAGCAAAAATTGCCTAGAGCAGTGCCGCGACGCAATTCAACTGCGCTACGGTGCAAATCGTGATATTTAGAAAAACTCCATATTTCCAACCGTATTTTTGGCAACCAATATTTACAAGTTTGCCATTTTTCCCTAAAAACTATATAAAAACAACTTTAGTCCGATTTTTTTATAGTTTTAGGTTTTCAAAACACATTTTGTAACTTTGGGAAGGAGTGATTGATTATTTAAGGATAAATCTTGATCATCTGGAGTGGATTTCAAATCCAAATGTTAATGGGTGAGATCAAGGTTTGTTTCCTTTTTATTATTAGTAGCTAGACTCTTTCCTAGTGTATCTAATGTAATCTAATTAGACTACTTTATGTTTATTGTTTAATCAAATGTTTTATTGATCCAATGATATATTAGTTTTGTTCATTTATGTTTATTGAGTAGATTAATCATTATTATTGCATGATTGCCCTTGATTTATGGTTGAATGGTTGTATGAGTCAAGGTTAGGCTACACGCTAGTAGCTAACCTTGAATATCTCTTGATCTTTGATCGTGTTCAATAGTTGATTGATTGACTATATGAGTTGGAGTTAGGCTATACGCTACTAGCTAATCTCAAATTGCTCTAGTGAACAATTGATTTATGTCTATGCAATGCCCTCGACAGGTGTAAGTTGGTTTGTATTCGTTTTTGGTACTTTTGTGCATAATGGGTTTTTGTTATTTAGACTAGGCTACACACCACTAGCTAGTTTGGATGATGAAAACACTAGGTTGATTCAGTTGGCCACGACATGAGCTTACCTTGGTAAGTATCAACCCTAAGATGGATCGAGAAACATCGGTTAGATTAATAGCATAAAGTAGGATAATTATGGTGGAATTGGATACATTAGACCATTTGTCATTGTTTGGGCATTTGTTTAGATCTCGTTTTTTATCTTAATTGTTATTTTTAGTATTTTTGTTATTCTTACTTGAATTTCAGTTAATTTAGATTTTATTAAGTTGTTGGTTTTTTTTTTTTTTTTTTTTTTTTAATTATCTCATTTGATTTCATTATTTCAATTGTTTTTGCACAATATTATATTAATTGATAGCTCTACTATCTGTGGGATCAACCATTACTTATGCACTTTACTGTAATAGCGACTCGTGTACTTGCGAAAGAATTAAAGTTATTTTTAACTGAACAAAAAGTCAATGGCTAAAGAGAAACCTTAGGGAGGCAAGACTGGCATCGTGGGTGACAAGAAGCCCAATGACGAGAAAAAGAAGCCGCCTGTGGAAAGAAATGAGAACGGTGGTGGGATTGATGACTAAATGATTGAAGATGCTGTTTGGACGGGGAGGAGGGTGCCAGAATCGGTGACTGGGGTGATCACGGTAGTAGCAGGTGAACTTGAAGCGGCCATGGGAGATTGCAGGGGTGTGGGTGTCACTTCTCAAAGCTTGGGGGTATCCAGTAGAAATGTCGCGGGAGAAAAAATTGGCTAGGCAATGACAGATCACAGGAAAACAAATCTTTAATACAAACGAGAGAGTCAACGATACCATGATTTTCAATACTTTTGTCCTTTGTCAAGTCTTCAATGAGTTTTTTATGCAATTCTTCCAAATCTAGTTTCCTGTCTTTCTTAAAAGGAATTGCTCCTATGCTTATTTTTATGTACCTTGAAATAAACTAATTTTTCGCAAGGTCTTGGTCTACTTCCATATATGTTGATCAAATGCAAATTTTCTACATCTATTCATAGTATGCTTCACTAATATAATATGCTTTAAATAGTACATTTGATGTGCATGCACCTCATAACTTTCTCAGCAAGATATTAAGAAAGTTCTTTGTAGTTTCTGGGTTGATCAGTGTTCGCTATTGAACTTATTCTTCCTTTTATTTCATACGTACTCTTATAGTATACAGCATATAATAAAAATGAAATTTACCATAATATCTTCTTTTTTCCTTTTTAGTAATCTTAATTTCTTATCCTTTTCCTTTTTATCATTCTTCAGCTTCAAGTAATTTCTAGAATAAGTATACTTAGTGCCTGCTTAAAGTTTCGATGTATAAGCCACTTAAATTTGAGGATCAAATACTTAAGTTCCTTTTGTTTTAATGTCTTTTTCATTTAATAAATAATCTTTTAAAATTTCTGTTGTTATTATAATTGGATTTAAAAGTAACTTTTTCTTTATAAAAACAGCACCCAATCCCATACTCTTACCTAGTTTGTAAAATATGAATTCTACTATTCTAGAAAGCTTTTGTATATCATTTTCCACACCTAATTTGATTACTTATTGAATTGCGAGGAAATAAATAAAACAGAATTGCTTCAAATGCATATACTTTCACAACCTATTTTTTCAATAAACAATGACATTTCATTCAAGACTTAGATCTATAAAAATTCTTATATACTCAATAAATTCTCTATGGGGGCCTTAAAATTTTAACATGCAAATGACTACTCCTTAACTTTGATTTTGTAATATATGAAATCAATAATATTTTATTTATACATTAAAAATTTTAGAATTTATACATTATCATATTATATATATATATATATATAGAGAGAGAGAGAGAGAGAGAGAGAGAGAGAGAGAGAGAGAGAGAGAGAGAGAAGCAAGGAATGAGAATTGCTTTCAAAAAGCACATGTCACCAAAAACCCTCAATATGATCATTTTGATCAAAACCTTTATTTATTTATCTTTTAATTGATAAAAAAATTAACCAATTTGTCACTTAAAATTAGAGAAACTGGGATGTTTTGTATGAGATACACGTTTGATTACACTTCGTGATCATTCAATGAGGAACACACTATGTTGGCATAAAACTATTTCTTATTTATTTAAATAATAATTATTAATTATATATATTCTCGTAAACATCTAAGTTAAAAAAAATTAATTACAATCTAAACTATAATCAATGAAGATACGATAAAATAAAGAATGAAATATCAATTTAAATAATATATAAAAAAATGAAAAAATAAATAAGAAATTATAGAATAATATATCTTGAAATTTGAATGAAACTCTTGTAGTGACTATATACGAACAAATATATTCAAGATCGATGAATTCTAAATTAATAAGTGGTTAAAATATATTATTAAGGAAATATTTTCATATGTATTATTTTAAAGAGTGATGCTATTGGTTAGTTGGTATCCCATGTTTTATCTTTTTAGAGCCCAATTATTATAAAAAATTTAATTACAAACTTATCACTTATTAAAATTACTAAACAAGATATAAAAGAGTTGTAAGCCCAATAAAGTTTTATAAGTGAGTCCAATATTAGCAGCCCATTTATTAGTTGTATCTATTAATGCAATTGGAGAAGATAGTAAAAGATAATGTATAGTGTAAATTATGGCGAAGCTAACAAAGTCAAAAAAAAAAAAAAAAAGGAAAAACAGCCCCATGTCTTTCTTTCTCTTTAACTACATTCATCCCCATGTAAAGACATTCTCAACTGACCCAATTTCTGTAGGAAATTAGTGTTATAAATTAAAATATTTTTATTATAGAGAGAGAGATCCAAATTAAAGCCTTAGGATGTAACCACCCAAAAAGACTCCCAATTTAACAATCCTTTGTTGTTCTCAGATTCACCTTCCTTGCACCTACCTACCAGGCCTTTGAAACTTTTACATTTCCATTCATATCCTCTTACCTGTATGCATCATCTTCATGTTCTTCAAGATCTAATTCCCTTTCTTCTACCTCTTCATCCAAGTACTCATTTTCGATCTCTTCTTCTTGGTAGCACTCTTCAGAGTCTTGATAAAATGGTGTATAAAATGATAGTCGAAGGCGGCCATGGCTTCTTTCAACTTGAAAGAGAGAGCGTGTAGGCGGTGCCTTTGTAGCTTTGATAATTAGCCGCCCATATTCGCGGTGGGGTCTGACTTGAAGAGTTTCTATTAGATCTTGAAGAACATGAAGATGATGCATAAATGGAAGAGGATATGAATGGGAATGGAAAAGTTTCAAAGGGCTGGTAGGTGCAAAGAAGGTTAATCTGAGAACAACAAAGGATTGTTAAATTGGGAGTCTTTTTGGGTGGCTACATCCTAAAGCTTTAATTTGGATCTCTCTCTCTCTATAATAAAAATAGTTTAATTTATAACACTTTTTGTCCTCTATAAATCTCTTGTTTCGAAACAAATATGCTTGTGGTGGTAGGTAGTTGTTATCGTTATTTGAAGATGCTTGCTTTCCTCTGGTTCTCTCTTCCTAATTGGGAGCCATTGGAGATAGTTTGAAGGAAGCCCGAATCAGCAGCAGAAGAGATACTGTCAGATTTTTTGCCATTTCTTGAGAATGGTATTTCTCTTCAAGTTGTTTGTTGTTGGAATCTATGAAACAGGATTTAAAGGTTAATTCAAGGGGTAGAGAGAGAGGGGGCGTTTTGGTGAACATAATCTGAGCCTTAGCGTTCTTGGCTCAAGTTGAGACTCTAGACATGACTGCAAACCTTGGCACACAATTGTTGCCATAAGGATGGGTTTATGTTAACAAAAATTTCAGTAACAAAAAGACACAAAGATCACTAAAATTCCGCGATAAAGGATGTATGGAGGCAGAGGAAAAACAGAGGATTTGGGCTTTCGGATAGTGATAAAAAGATTGGTGGTGTGTTGTTGAGAGAAAATAGGGAGGAGAGGAAGAGGAGATTGAACATGAGGGACAAGTGAAGGGTGGGGTGTGGATTTGTAGTGCCAGGAGGTGCAGCATAGAGAGAGCATTTTTACAGCACTTGAATTATACAAATTATTAACTCTGCCACACACTGCAAAAGAGAATAAGGAAACAAAAAAGTGGGAAAGAGAAAAATACCCTCTTTCTATTTTTATTTTTTATTTATATTTTATGATATTGACTTTAATGATAGAATTGAGATTTATAACACTAATTTCCTACAGAAATCTCCTGTGGGTAGAAGTAATTGGGTCAGTTGAGAATGTCTTTACGTGGGGATGAAAGTAGTTAAAGAGAAAGGCAGACGGGTGGTTACCATACTTTAAATGGTTTAGTTAAAAGTTGAATCAATGGGGAAAGACAAAAGAACTTTAGGGTTAATTACATTTTATCCCTATGGTTTGGGTTTATTAACATTCAGGACATATTTATTTACTATCAAAATCATCCTCCTGACTCACTGACGTTAATATGAAACTAACAGATGAATGGCATATTTGACTTTTCAATAAAATATAAAAATAATTTATTAAAAATTCTGAACGAAGCCAGGATTCAAAAGTCCTCTCTCTCGTCTAGTTTAAGATTTTCGTTCTTGTCAATCCAGCCTGTTCTTGGGTACAAGTTCCTCTTCTCATCTATTTCTCACCTGAAATTGTTTGGAATTGTTATTTTTTATTTTGAGTTTCTTCTGTCGGGCTTGGAATTATTTTGTTTTTAACATGGATTACTAGAGATTAAACGGGGTTGTGCTGATGGTGTTTTTTATTTTGTCCATCTCACTGATTTTTTTTTTTTTTAATTTTAAGATGAATTGATGAAGAGGAAAGTTGGTTTACGGGTGAAAATGATGGACAATTTTCTTTGGATATTTTCATATTTTCGTTCTGGCATGGCCAAATTTTTGAGAAGGTAATGTTCTTTTAAATTCAACAATTTCTTTTTTTATTATTATTTCAAAATCTTTTTAAGGATAATTTGTTTTGACTCAGAAGTTTTTAAGGGCATTTTTATTCTTTGTCAATCAACCTACTTATATAACATCTGGTAGTTTCAAGGACTGGTTTGCTAGTAAAAAATAAATGTATCATATTTTTTTTATTTTTATTTTTATGATCGGGTGTTTAGGTCAGGTTACGTATACCTCAACTAATTTCCCAAGATCTTGAAATTATCGGCCAGATACGAGCTCTAGTGGTCACTCTTATTAATAACCGTGAAAACTTGAACTTAAAAGATTACCTTAGATTCTATTTTTACTTTTTTATCTTTAAGAGACTCAAACTTTAAATATCATGAGTTTTGAGTTTTAGTTAACCTATAAGTCAGGCCCGTCTGAGTTTTTTCCGTACGGGAAATTTTGGCTAATTTTCCTCCAGTTTGTCAACATCTTTAGTTACCTTCCTTGGATCAAGAAATTCAAGTGTCAAAATTAAATAATTTATGTAACACATTTATCCCTTCAATACATTTTAAATTTATAAATTTACCCTTATTATAATCTTTAAAATTCAAATTTGTAATCCATTTTAAATTTGTAATCCATTTTTCCTTGGACCCTCAATTTTATTGGGGATTCGAGCTGATTCACTATTAAGTTCCAATTGATCCACCGATTTGCATTTCTTATTTTATACCATTTTCTCCATCAAATTCAAACATTTAAGGGTATGTTTGGTTGAGAGTTATATAGGATTATTGAGTTAATGTCATCTTATATTACTTGATTACCACATTTGGTTGTCAAGTAATATATGATTCTGGTAATCTTCTAAAACTAGTAGTAATTACTATTGGTAATCCTCATTTTCTTAAGTATTTTAAGGTTACTTGGTAATCTTATTTTGTTACAATTTTACCCTTAACTTTAAAATTTTTTTGGACAATAATACTCTTGTTTTAAAAACAATTTACAAAAATATTAATAAACTCTTTCATCCTTATATGCAAAAATTTTAGGATATAAATACCCCTGGACTTTAAAAAAATTACCCAAGGGTGGTGGCTAAATTTGGCCATCATTGCCAGCAGCCGATCGACTGGATTTGGTTGGTCGTGCACCAATCTAGCCGTTTCTAGGTTTTTGGCTGTTAGCGACTGCTAGATCTATCTTCAAGGTAACATAATAAAAATACAATAATGCTAAGTCCATAACCCAATCTCACAACCTTCTCTCACAACTCTCAACGTGGTAGCTCGTCATTAATTAGCTCGCAAATGGGCAAGTGGGACCCATACAAGCAGACGAGACCCATTTTGCGAACTAGCCATTAGGTATTGTGATATTAAGTTGTGAACGTAGTATTACTCATAAAAATAATATTATATTAATATTTAAAAAGGAAGACAATTTAATAAATTATATAACATAAGTACCAATTTATTTCTCTCAACCAAATATATTAATATAACGTACTCACTAATTTAACATATTAATATAACATACCTACTAATTTATTCAAATCAACCAAACACATTCTCTTAAACATTCCTAATAATTTTTAAGATAATTTATATTTCCATTAATATATCATTTTCAGTAAAGATACCCTAAGGGGGCGTTTGGTTCAGGAATGTTAGATTGCTGGGAATGTTGGATTACTGGAAAGATAGATTACCTTGGAAGATTATTGGGAATCTTTAAGAAAATGTGTTTGGTTAGTTGGTGGGTATGTTATTTAAATTACTAAATTGTCCCCCTTTTAAATATTAATATAATATTATTTTTATTATTAATTTTTGAATAATTTTTTTTAACCCCCAATATTTTAGATTAGCTAAAACACCCCCGCTTATGTAAAACTTTAATTTATGACGAAATCACCCCCACCTCCTGTCGCCGCCTGCCGCCACCGCAAACCACCGTCGAAAGTCTCCAAAAGCCTTTGTGAGTACCTCACCGTGACCAAGAGGCTCCGAAACGGCCATATTGATGGCCAAAAACGGCAATATCGGGCTAGCCACCTATATGGCCGGAAACGGCCATATCGAAGCCTCCCAGAGTCTCCCACCGAATCTCGTTCTTTTTTAGGGATTCCAGTGATTTTTCGGCAACAGTCCATGGTGGTTGGCCCGCTGTCGGCGATGGTAGCTTGGTGGCAGTGGTGATTTGTAAATTATTTTAAATATAAGGGTATTATTGTCTAAAATTTTAATTAAACAAGAGTAAAATTGAAATAGGATATTAATGTAAATTTGTTTTAAAATAGGGGTATTATTATCCAAATTTTTTATTAATAAGAGATAAATTATATAAAAAAAAGATGACTATGGTAATCTCAGAATATCTAAGAAAATAGAAGTAATCAGATTACCTCTGATATTATCAGTAGTAACCACTATTGAATTTAAAGATTATCGATATCTTATATTACTTGACAATCAAACATAATAATCAAATAATATAAGATGACATTATTCAAATAATCGTGTATAAGCTCCACCCAAACACCACCTAAATATAAACTTAACTTTACCAACGTGACTCCAACTAATACCGTGCACTTTATTGATAATGTCGGATGGCTGCATATTGGTCAAAGGTTGCGGCTCCATTTGTACAGCGAGGATTGCAGAAACTCCCCAGATTGGCCATGTGCAGATTACGTGTGGGTAAAACTTTTTGGCTTTTAGCTTTTGTAACCTTTGTTATTGTTCATGGTCCCCGCCGTGAATTGGAAGTTAGATGTGCAGACTCCATTTTTGGGTCAATTAGATTCCAAAATTTAAACTGCCTGAATTCCATGTGCTAAAAAACATTGATACCCAATCGAGTACTCGTGTTTTTAGTGTTTTTTGGTATGCCGAGTAAATACAAAAAGGCGTTTTCAAATTTGCTTTATGATATTATATATATATATATTATATATATATAAATGGTAGCTCCCCCCATTATTTTCTTAGCGTTTCTTCATTTAGTTTCATCCCAGAAAGAGTCTTCTTTGCCGCACTAGAAGATTGATTTCTATATTTTTGTTCATTTATCTAGACCTTTTTCTCTTCCTCGCTACTGATATATTTCACCTTCCATTAAGAGTCTTTGACAGGCCTTCGGTGGAAGCAATTTTTGTTGCCTTTCTAGTCGTCGGTGTTTCTGCGTGAGTAGCTTAAAGCAAAATAGCAATTTGAAAAGCTTTTAAACGAGAGTGGTGACATAAAAGTTGAAGTCTCGAGAGATGGCAGGCGCCGAAGCGTGTTGATCTTTGAAGTTGTGGGTGATGTTGTGTGTTTGAGAATTGAAGATAATGGCTTGTTTCGAGAATCAGCAGTTTGGCATATCACCGTGAAAGTGACCATGTTGAGAGCGACAACAAGAAGCCTTTTCTTGCTTTCTGGCGCAGATGGTGACAGAAGTTATGTTTCTATGCTGGTCACTCGTGCAGGCATGAACACAACAAGAAGAGAATGATGCTCCATAAGCGTTGCCTTGAAAGTTGGATTACCTGTAGATTGCCACAACAACCTAACATCCTATACCAGAAGATTAAATTGGCTGTGACCAATTGATTTTAGATGCTATATATGGTCAGTCAAAGGTATTAGAATCATCAATTTTTTCTTCACCGAACTCAGTAAGTTACTCTCAGTTCACCCAATAAACTGACAGTGCCTATTTATTTTGTGCACATTGTTGTGACTCAGCCCATATGGAGTCTCAGCTTATCCAACATGGTCAATTTCATCATTCAGCTAGATTCATCCACCTGCAAGGAGTTCCTATTCAAGAATAACACATCAGTCGGAATCTGATCACCAATTCTGAAACACACAACATCACCACTACAACTTCAAAGATCAACACACTTCCTCTCATACTTCAACTTTTAGTCACCACTCTCGTTTAAAAGCTTTTCAAATTGTCTACTTCGCTTAAAGTTTCTCACAGAAGAGAGCAATTCGACTAAAAGACAGCAAAGAAGTATGCTTCCACCATCATCTGCAGCCCATAACTTGGCGTTTTGCCAGAGGGCTATCTTGTTTGTTACGCAGCTAGGTGGATAATAAAATTTGAATGATGTAATCCAAATTGTGATTCATTTCAACATTTAATTATCTGCAAGTTCATAAAACGTTTGAATAATATAAGTGTTTAGAAATGTTTTGTGTTCACTGGGTTTTTCATTCCTTAGTTATTTCCTTTCATATTCTCTCTTTTCTTTGAATCCAAAAAGGAATAAAAAGAATGATTAAATGTTAGAAAAACTGATTAAAACCTATAATGAATTCCGGTTTAGAGGCCAAAGATCGCTTCTTGAGACAATCGAAACCTCCCACTTGGGCAAGATTTCTGGCAATCACTATCTTTGGGATTCAACTAAGCCATACTCAATACCAACCTAGTGTATTTGCATTATACTCTCTAGGCGTCGCACATAGCTTCCCAAGGTGGTGGATCCGGGTGTCCGCTCAAATCCTATGGAACCGAACCGTAATAGACCGATTCCGGTTCCTAAAACTTGGAACCAGAACCTGAAACCACAGGTTCTGGTTCCATTCGCATTACCCAGAAATTACGATTATCTCTTATTATTCACAAAAATAACAAATACACCCCAAAATTATAATACACCCCCAAAAGTTTATAAAATTATAGTTCAATCTTGGTTCCTACCCGAATACCCGGTTTCGATTTTTAGTATCAAACTGACCCTGTGAGCCGGTTCTCGATAGGAACCGTATTGGGTACCCATCCTTCCATTTCATATTTTTGATAAAATTATCAAATATCAAAACCATTGATTAATCAATCTAGATTAATATAAATTTTGATAATAATTATCTTATAATCCAATAAATAAATACTATCTAAATTATATTTAAATAATTATATAATTTTTTAAACATACCCTTTAACCATTAGGGCTAGCTATATTCAGGAAGTATTATGTTAAATTATAGATGTACCTATTATATTTGTGCAATTACTTTGGTCTATTGAACTTGTAAGGTGTTATGTGCTCATGAGGATTAGAAAGACCTCTAATATGGCGGGATATCTCAAATACTTAAAAAAAAAAATTTGAACATTATCTTACACTAAAAAGAGTAGTTAGGAGATAAACTTTTTGAGTCAAAACAAAGGATAATACAAGGAAAAGTTTATGATTAATAGGGAGGAATATGACAGCTGTGCTTATTTTAGCACCCTTTGATGTAGTGGTTCGTTGAAGAATTTTACAAGAAAAGCTATTAATTAATAGCTGCAAATATTTGGTACCTACTTGGTTATCACCTAAAAATTTCTAACTCTAAGGTTAACCATTATCAAAAAGTTTATTTGGAAATAGAAAAGGTGAGTCAAAAGCAGCCCTCTGCCCTCTGTGTCTCTGACAGAGACAGACCACCAAATATATATGTCAGTTTTTAATTGGTTTGAATTGTCTAGTTGACTTCTATTATGGTAGTATTATTTGCAATTGGGTTTCATTCAGTGTTCTTGTTTTTCTGATAGCTGACTGAAACACCGAATCTAGTGGTAGGTACAAAACTTTGTATCTCTTGATTACATAGTGAGCTAAGACCTAATTTATAAGAGCAATAAAGTTTGATTTCAATCCATCTTACAACTTATTTATTTGCTCTTCATTCCATATATATATGGTTAATTTGTTGTATATAAACCTTCTAGTCGAAATGTTCTCCATCTATGAAAGAAAAAATACCCACGACGAGTATAACGATTAATCCAACCACTATAGCAAGTGAAATCCCCGTCCATTTCAATACTCAGGAGCTGCACAAAGTGAAATCTTTTACACATATAAAAATTGCCTTCATCTGCTCCTTTGACCATTTTTTTTTTCCAATTAAGTTTGTCCGTATTAAGATACTGAATATAATTATAATATTTTTCATTGAGTTCTCATCAAACTAAATTATTTTACCTAGCGTTAAATTCTATCTACAATAATTTACTATTTTAGAAAATTTTCTTATCAGGGTTTTTTTATACTTGGTAATTAGTTTTTAAGATTTAAGGAGGTTTAATAATCTCAAGAGGATTTATAGTACCAAATTATATGTGAAATTGAATAATATATAATTTATAATAATAGTCTTCATTCCTAGGAACTACTAAATAACCTAGCTTGGAGCTAGTAATAGTCAAACACAATACACTAAATCTAAAATGAAAACAAGGGAGAGTTAATCCATTTATAAGCGGATAGTACCGGAATTGAGGAATTCATGGGAAATAACCCTCCATTTCAACAGACGAACATCCTTTTTACAAAATAATAATAATATATTAATAATATAATTCTCACAAAAAATTCTGTTTGAAATATTAATATAGTCCATGCTAAACTGAAGACATAGTATTTTGACTAAAAACACTAGCCGAGGTTAGAGTCTGATGAATAAAACTCAACAAACAAACAAAATCCTTACTAAGGACTTGTTAATTTGATTTTAGGTTTGTTGTTTTTCAGTGAACACACAGTAAAAGATATACTTTTTGTTAATATTGCTATGTAATATTATATTGATATATTATATATATATTTATTTTTTTTTTTTAGGAAACCAAGCAGTTGCGGGGGCGGAGCAAAGAAATTTCACTGGTGGGCCTAAAGCAAGGCAAAAAAAACGAATAAAGCGTTCCACTTCTACAGTCGTGTATACTTTTCAATAATTTCAGCATTATTATTTTCTTGATTAAGTAGAGAATAACATTACTATTCGATATTCAAATGCAAATCGTCAAACCTGTCTGCATTTTCTTGTCCGGAATTGAAGGAAGCAAAGAGAGATTAAGAGCTCCAGCTTGTCCATTGATTTTAAAACTCCAGCCTAAAATATAATGAAAACTAATACGAGTACCTGTTGCAGAGAAGCCAATATACTGAACTCATTGAAGATTGGTGAAAGATTTAGGTGAACAGACAGGAGGGCAATCTTGGTTTGAAGAAATGTGGAGAGATGGTGACATTTAACAAATTTTCAGATGCATCGTAATCGATCCGCCAGGATTGGTTTTCCACTCGAGAGCTCGAGACTCAAGTTTTGTTTCGTTGAACTGTCATCAGTAGGCTGCAGTTGAAGAGACATTCGAAATCAAGCCGTTGATGTCGATGCCACATGGTGTTGCCGTTGATGTCGTAACCTCAGGACTTTGAACTGTATCAAACTCAACAGCAAATAAATTATTTGAAGGCATTCCCTTATGGTTTGATTAAGAGGCCTAGATAAGAATCAGCTACTATAATTGAGCCCTTATTTGGTGAGATGGTGAAGGCCATGCCATTGCCACCAAAATTTTGAAACACAGGACGCAACCTAGAGCAAACGATGAAGAGAAAGAAAAGACTTCTCCATTTGTCGAGTTCTTGAACTGGATTGGCAAGCTGTAGAAGGCTTGGCCTACTTGAAGCTCACTGTCGTTTGTTAAGCAAAGAGCGCCATCTTTCTCAAATTTTGCAATTCCACTTAAGGTTAGGTTGGCGCTGAAATCTTTGAATCCTGGAAAATAAGTTCATTTTCATTGAGTTGGATGATACTGGAATGGAGAGAAGAGGAAAGCAGAGAAGAACATGAGAAAATTTCTGGCCAGTGATAGGACAAAAAGGAAAGAACTTGGACGCTTGATAAAAAACAACTAATAAGATTTTGAAGAGGTTAAGAGGTTTGGGGTTATTATTTAAGAAATTAGCACTCAGAACTTTAACTTTTTTCATATATCTTAGGAATTAATATATACACGTTTTATAAAAGAAAAAGAGATGAGGTAAATGGCCACCAACCTTCCTACAAGGAACATCAGGGCTCTTTAATGTTTTAGGTGAGGTGTCCTTGTACTGCTCATGTAACAGATTTACTTTTGCATTGCAGTGTGCCATCTATTGCTGTGGCTAGTGTTTTTTCTCTTATTGGGTTGATTGATGCCAGTTGTAATCTGATTGCTGGTCAAGGTGTTACTCCTTTCCTCTTTTTCATTTCTCTCACAAATGAATGTTATGCAACGGAAACATAACTCTAACGCTAGCTTATTGAATATAATAATACAAGTAGTAAAGCATAAATAATTGCCAAAATTAAATGCAAAAAATAAAGAATACTAGGAATTAACAAGGTTCGTGTATTAAACCTACGTCCTCGGGCGCTGCAAAAGAAAGCTCCACTATCTCCAAACAATATTACAAATATTTGGGCAATACAACAAATACTTCCAATTTGGAATGGGTTTTAGTGTGCACTATTTAAGTGCAACTAAAATTAATTCATTGAATAATGAATGAAATATATTGCAAAATGAAAAAGAAACTCTAGCGTCTCCTCTCTCTCAAAAACCATGAGCCTCCATTGGTGAGAGAAGAATTTTTCTTCCAAAGAAAAATTCTATAGATTTTCATTCCATAGTTAGTGAATTACGTAGCTAAATAATTCCTCAATGTTGTTTGTCCCATCTTCTGTGTGGATACGGGAGTTCATTCCTATCTTGGAGTAGGAGCGATTCACATCAATCGGAGGAGCCTCCAAACGCAGGTATAATTCTGAATTTTATTTTATAAAAAACAACATACTTGGGTATAGTTTTCTTGGGTTCATTGTTGTTTTTTGGGATTTTATTTTATTTCCGCGTAACCCCACCGCAACTAACATTTGATACATGGATTTATTATATCCTGAGTATGCATCCATAAGCTTAGTAGTGCGTTGATGCGTTGTTTTAACAACATGCAATATGTAGCAAGTGCACTAGTCGCAAAAAGTAATAAAGTGATAAGTAGAGTATCGTTCCTACGAGGATTGCGTGTTAAGCACTGATTTTCCTAGTTTTTATCAAGTTGAGTAACGAAGGTGTTTGGATTTGCGGGAGAAAATCACGCTAAAGTTAAAACAAAACTCGCAACGTAGTTTAAAATCTAACTAATGAAAGCTATCAATTCAAGAGAAATATCAATTAAAACAAAGCGTGTAATTAGGGTTTTGCACTTCACTAGGATTTTATGATTAATGCATGATTTCTGTTACTTCTACATTCACATCAAGGATATAATTCGAATACCCTAACATGCAAAACATACCTTCTCAGGCTATGTTTTCCTACTTATCCCTATTAACTTCCACACCCAACAAATTGAAGGTTAATATTCCAAGTCCGTTAAGCTAAATGGAATCCTAAATTGATTTCATTAATTCTCAAACCTATCTCTATGTTTCAATCAATCAATGGCAATTACCCTAAGAAGCTAATACATGAGTCACTTCTTAGTCTCATCATGCTCAATAGTAATTATCAATAAAACAAGAGTAATTACACAATCCATGCTAGAATGTAAAAGCAACATCAATTTATTGATTAGACATTAAAATCCCATTACATCAAACCTTAACCAAAAGTGAGTTAGTTCATACTAAAATTAAAGCAAATCAAATAAAAACTGTAAACAAAGAATTCACATGATGGAATACACGAAAAGAGAGTAAGATCTTCCCTAATTGATGAACCCAAAGACTTCCAATCTTCAATTTCTCTCTTCTTTTTCCAACAAAGTCGAACCCCTTCTAAATGACTAAGTCCCCACTTATATATCGATCCCTCACCCCTAGACTCTCTCAATACAATTAAAAGGCACAGTTTTAATAACTGAAATTGCAAACTCTCCCGCGGCAGCTCGAGTTGGCTTCTAATTCACTATCTGACCGAGAGTTTATCGCCGCACGAAGAAAACTTCGCTGCGGTGAACTTTCTGAACTATTCTGAAATTATGAAACTGCCCTCTGCTTGCTTCCTTCTTGAATCTTCAATCTTTAGTGATCTCCAATAGGAACAACCTTCATAGTGCTTCAAATCCGCATCAGAACTACCCGAATCTTGAGATTCGCTTGCTTCTAAGTCCAGAAACTCATTCCTCCAGTATTTGCTCTAACTGCACGTTTTGGCCTAAAACTAAAATATATGAAATTAAGTTGCAATTCAGGCACAAACAAAAGAAGTACTCCAAATCCGGCCACAAGCCTAGATAAAATAGTATAATCCTAGGATTATCATGCGTTCTCTGTTGTCACATTCTTAGTAGTGCGTTCTCTACTATCACATTGACTAATTGATCAATCCAGGATAGCGGAAAGCTATCTTTATGACAGACCTTGTTGAAATTAGTGAAATCGATGCAAGTCGGCCACTTGCCATTTGATTTCTTTACTAGGACTGGATTAGCGAGCGGTTGGTTATTTCACTTTTCTTATGAAGTTTATATTCAGGAGCTTATCAACTTCATCCTTGAGCACTCTAAACCACTTAGCATCCATAGACCTCATCTCTGCCTTATTGGGCAGCCTCTAAGTCAATGTTTGGTCTATGGCACATCACTTCGGGCTGATCCACACCATATCCACTTGAACTTGGGCGAACACGTCAGGCTCTTCGATAGAACCGTACTAAATAGTCTACCACCTCGTTGCTTAGACTGCTCCCAACTTTTAGAATGCGAGTTAGGTCTTCCACATTGACAGGCACTTCTTGCAGTTTTTCTGTCGGCCCTACTATTGACTCTTCTTTGTGAATGCGAGGATCTATGGTGTCCTCTAATGGTCCGGACTTCAGCTCGAACTCAGTGATAATCATATTCTTTAGGAGTGCCCATTTTTGTGTCGCGTGTATAGCTCGATAGTAGCACTCCCTTGAGTCTTTCCTACGACTCCTTATAACCCCAATGTTGTTCGGGGTCCAGAACTTAATTGTCTAGTATCGTACTGATGTAACTACACTTAAGTCATCTAGGAGTGGCCTTTCCAAGATGACATTAAAGGTGGTCGGGCAATCGACCACTAAGAATTCTACCATCATTATCCTTATATAAGGTTTATCCCCAACAATCATAGGTAGCTTGATTGTTCCCTTGGGTACTAGATTGTCCCCACTGAATCCATACAGTGGCAATGGGCATTCTCTTAGATCCCTCTCTATGAACCTTATTTCTCCAAAAACCCCAAAGAAAATGATGTTCGTTGCACTGCTGTTGTCGATCATTACCAAGAGGATTCAAGCATTGTCAATCCTTATCGTGATTACAATCGCATCATGATTGTGGTGAGGAAATTGGTCGCACTCCTCCTTAATGAAGCCTATCACTTCACTTTCAGTTCTAGGCCGCTTTGGCAGTTTAACTTCACAATTCATTACTCGAGGAACCGAGTCTATCCTAGCTTCTCGCGCATATTGCTCACGAGAATGGCTCAAACTTCTTGTAATGTTAGGTCCCTCGTAAATTATTCCCACTTGTTGTCCGTTTGGACTTGTTGGGTTTGATTGTTCTACTCACTCGGCTTGTTGCGAGCTTAATTCTCATTAATGAACTCTTTCAAAAGACCTCTCCTAATTAGGGCCTCAACAACGTCTTTCAGAACCCGACAATCATTAGTGTTGTGCCTGATATCTTGGTGACATCAACAATACTTTTGGCAATCTCTTCTGCCTGGTGCCCTCCTCATTTTCTCTGGTGTGAGTATTTTTTTAGTCTCGTGAGAGACTTTATAGATGTGTGCTACATCTTGTGTCAAAGAGCTGTATTTTCGTCGCGGCACTATCTACACTGTGATCTTTAAGGAAATTCAAGAATTTCGATATGACAAAAGAAAATTTTCGCCATATACACCGTGATCCTTAAGAAGAAATTTTCCAGATTTTGCTACGGCATCAAGCAGTTCACACAAGAAATTCAAGAACTTCGCCACGGCGAAGTTTACTCTTCATCGCAGCGAAACCCATTTTCTATATAAACTCACGTCAATTCTCTCATTTTTCACGAGTGTCCAAAAAGCTTCCAAGAACAAAAGAATTTCACTTTCAATTTTAGACCTTTTCTAGTCAAATTTCTTTCACCATTCCACACCATCACTCCCATAAACACTTAAACAACCTTCCCTTGCACCAAATCTAGCCAATTTTGAAGAAAATTTTGGAAACCCTAGGTTTTCCAAAATTTGGGGGTTTTGCGATTTGGAGAAAAATTGGAGCAATTGAAGGTTCATCAAGCTTGGGTGTGGTAAGATTTTGAGTTTTCATGCTTTTGTTTCTACAGATTTCATAGTTTGAATGATTAATCTTGAGATTTATGCATGAACTCGAAATTTTCGTTTCATTCTAGGAACTACTAAATAAACCTAGCTTGGAGCTAGTAATAGTCAAACACAATACACTAAATCTAAAATGAAAACAAGGGAGAGTTAATCATTTTATAAGCGGATGAGTACCGGAATTGAGGAATTCATGAGGAAATAACCCTCCATTTCAACAGACGAACATCCTTTTTACAAAATAATAATAAATATAATTATATAAAATTCTCACAAAAAAATTCTGTTTGAAATATTAATATAGTCCATGCTAAACTGAAGACATAGTTTTTGACTAAAAACACTAGCCAAGAGGAGAGTCTGATGAATAAAACCAACAAACAAACAAAATCCTTACTAAGGACTTGTTATATTGATTTTAGTTTGTTGTTTTTCAAGTGAACACACAGTAAAGATATACTTTTGTTAATATTGCTTATGTATATTATATTGATATAATATATATATATATATTTTTTTTTTTTTTTAGGAAACCAAGCAGTTGCGGTGGCGGAGCAAAGAAATTTCACTGGTGGGCCTAAAGCAAAGCAAAAAAACGAATAAAAGCGTTCCACTTCTACAGTCGTGTATACTTTTCAATAATTTCAGCATTATTGATTTTTCTTGATAGTGAGAAATAACATTACTATTCGATATTCAAATCAAATCGTCAAACCTGTCTGCATTTTCTTGTCCGGAATTGAAGGAAGCAAAGAGAGATTAAGAGCTCCAGCTTGTCCATTGATTTTAAAACTCCAGCCTAAAATATGAAAACATAATACGAGTACCTGTTGCAGAAAGAGACCAATATACATGAACTCATTGAAGATTGGTGAAAGATTTAGTGAACAGACAGGAGGGGCAATCTTGGTTTGAAAGAATGTGGAGAGATGTGACATTTAACAAATTTTCAGATGCATCGTAATCGATCCAAGCCAGGATTGTTTTCCACTCAGCTGAGAGACTCAAGTTTTGTTTCGTTGAACTGTCATCGAAGTAGGCTGCAGTTGAGAGACATTCGAAATCAAGCCGTTGATGTCGATGCCAACATGGTTGCCGTTGATGTCGTAAACTCAGGACTTTGAACTGTATCAAACTCAACAGCAAATAAATTATTTGAGGCATTCCCTATTGGTTTGATTAAAGGGCCTAATAGAATCAGCTACAGTATAATTGAGCCCTTTAGTTGGTGAGATGGTGAAGGCCATGCCATTGCCACCAAAATTTTGAAACACAGGGACCAACTAGAGCAAACGATGAAGAAAAGAAAAGACTTCTCCATTTGTCGAGTTCTTGAACTGGATTGGCAAGCTGTAGAAGGCTTGGCCTACTTGAAGCTCACTGTCGTTTGTTAACAAGAGCGCCATCTTTCTCAAATTTTGCAATTCCACTTAAGGTTAGGTTGGCGCTGAAATCTTTGAATCCTGAAAATAGAGTTCATTTTCATTGAGTTGGGATGATACTGGAATGGAGAGAAGAGGAAAGCAGAAAAACATGAGAAAATTTCTGGCCATGATAAGGACAAAAAGGAAAGAACTGTGGACGCTTGAATAAACAACTTAATAAGATTTTGAAGAGGTTAAGAGGTTTGGGGTTATTATTTAATGAAAATTAGCACTCAGAACTTAACTTTTCATATATCTTAGGAATTAATATATACACGGTTTTTATAAAAGAAAGAGATGAGGTAAATTGCCACCAACCTCCTACAAGGAACATCAAGGGCTCTTTAATGTTTTAGGTGAGGTGTCCTTGTACTGCTCATGTAACAGATTTACTTTTGCATTGCAGTGTGCTCATCTATTGCTGTGGCTAGGTGTTTTTTCTCTTATTGGGTTGATTGGATGCCAGTTGTAATCTGATTTGCTGGTCAAGGTGTTACTCCTTTCCTCTATTTTCATTTTCTCTCAAAAAATGAATGTTATGCAACGAAACATAACTCTAACGCTAGCTTATTGAATATATAATAACAAGTATAAAGCATAATAAATTGCCAAATAAATGCAAAAATAAAGAATACTAGGAATTACAAGGTTCGGTATTAAAACCTACTCCTCGGCGCTGCAAAAGAAAGCTCCACTATCTCCAAACAATATTACAAATATTTGGGCATACAACAATACTTCCAATTTGGAATAGGGTTTTAGTGTGCACTATTTAAGTGCAACTAAAATTAATTCATTGAATAATGAATGATAATATGCAAAATGAAAAGAAAACTCTAGCGTCCTCTCTCTCTCAAAACCATGAGCCTCCATTGGTGAGAGAAGAATTTTTCTTCAAAGAAAATTCTATGATTTTCATTCCATAGTTGAGTGAATTACGTAGCTAAATAATTCCTCAATGTTGTTTTGTCCCATCTTCGTGTGGATACTAGGAGTTCATTCCTATCTTGGAGTAGAGCGATTCACATCAATCGGAGAGCCTCCAAACGCAGGTATAATTCTGAATTTTATTTTATACAAACAACATACATTGGGTATAAGTTTTCTTGGGTTCATGTTGTTGTTTTGGGGATTTTATTTTATTTCCGCTGCGTAACCCACCGACAACTAACAGTTTATACATGGGATTTTATTATATCCTGAGTATGCATCCATGAAGCTTAGTAGTGCGTTGATGCGTTGTTTTAAAAAATGCAATATGTAGCAAGTGCACTAGTCGCAAAAGTAATAAGTGATAAGTAAGTATCGTTCCTACGAGGATTGCGTGTTAAGCACTGATTTTCCTAGTTTTGTATCAAGTTGGAGTAAACGAAAGGTGTTTGGATTTGCGGAGAAAAATCAGCTAAGGTTAAAACAAACTCGCAACGTAGTTTAAAATCTAACTAATGAAAGCAATATCAATCAGAGAAATATCAATTAAAACAAAGCGGTAATTAGGGTTTTGACTTCACTAGGATTTTATGAATTAATGCATGATTTCTGTTACTTCTACATTCACATGCAAGGATTATAAATCGAATACCCTAACATGCAAAACATACCTTCTCAGGCTATGTTTTCCTACTTATCCCTATTAAGCTTCCACACCCAACAAATTGAAGGTTAAGTTCCAAGTCCGTTAGCTAAATGGAATCCTAAATTGATTTCATTAATCTCAAACCTATCTCTAGTGTTCAATCAATCAATGGCAATTACCCTAAGAAGCTAATACATGAGTCACTTCTTAGTCTCATCATGCTCAATAGTATTTTCAATAAAACAAGAGTAATTACACAATCCATGCAATAGAATGTAAAAGCAACATCAATTTATTGATTAGACATTAAAATCCCAATTACACAAAACCTTACCCCAAAAGTGAGTTAGTTCATACTAAAATTAAAGCAAATCAAAATAAAAACTGTAAACAAAGAATTCACAATGATGGAATAACGAAAAGAGAGTAAGATCTTCCCTAATGTGATGAACCCAAAGACTTCCAATCTTCATTTCTCTCTTCTTTTTCCAAAACAAGTCGACCCACCCTTCTAAAATGACTAATCCCACTTATATAGTCGATCCCTCAACCCTAAGACTCTCTCATACAATTAAATGCACAGTTTTAATAACTGAAAATTGCAAACTTCGCGCGCGGCATCGAGTTGGCTTCTAATTCACTATCTGACCCGAGAGTTTATCGCCGCAGCGAAAAAGAACTTCGCGCGGTGAACTTTTCTGAACTATTCTGAAATTATGAAACTGCCCTCTGCTTGCTTCCTTGCTTGAATCTTCAATCTTTAGTGATCTCCAATGGAACAACCTTCATAGTGCTTCAAATCCGCATCAGAACTACCCGAATCTTGAGATTCGCTTGCTTCTAAGTCCAAAACTCAATTCCGCTCATTATTTTCTCTAACTGCACGTTTTTGGCCTAAACCATAAATATATGAAATTAAGTTGCAATTCAGGCACAAACAAAGAAGAAGTATCCAAAATCCGGCCAAAGCCTAGATAAAATAGTATAATCCTAGGATTATCATGCGTTCTCTGTTGTCACATTCTTAGTAGTGCGTTCTCTACTATCACATTGACTAATTGATCAATCCAGGATAGCGGAAAGCTATCTTTATGACGACCTGTTGAAATTAGTGAAATCGATGCAAGTCGGCCACTTGCCATTTGTATTTCTTTACTAGGACTGATTAGCGAGCGGTTTGGGTATTTCACTTTTCTTATGAAGTTTTATTCAGGAGCTTATCAACTTCATCCTTGAGCACTCAAACCACTTAGCATCCTAGACCCTCATCTTCTGCCTTATTGGGCAAGCCTCTAAGTCAATGTTTGGTCTATGGCACATCACTTCGGGCTGATCCACCATATCCACTTGAACTTGGGCGAACACGTCAAGGGCTCTCGATAGGAACCTACTAGTCGCAGAGGGCTATCTTGTTTGTTACGCAGCTAGGTGTGATAATAAAAAGTTGAATGATGTAATACAAAAGTTGTGATTCAATTTCAACATTTAATTATCTGCAAGTTCTATAAAACGTTTGAATAATTAATAATGTGTTTAGAAATGTTTTGTGTTCACTGGGTTTTTCATTCCTTAGTTATTTCCTTTCATATTCTCTCTTTCTTTGAATCCAAAAAAGGAATAAAAAAGAATGATTAAATGTTAGAAAAACTGATTAAAAAACTATAATGAATTCCGGTTTAGAGGCGCAAAGATCGCTTCTTGAAGACAATCGAAACCTCCCACTTGGGCAAGATTTCTGGCAATCACTATCTTTGGGATTCAACTAAGCCATACTCAATACCAACCTAAGTGTATTTGCATTATACTCTCTTAGGCGTCGCACATAGCTTCCCAAGGTGGGTGGATCCGGGTGTCCGCTCAAATCCTATGGAACCGGAACCGTAATAGACCGATTCCGGTTCCTAAAAACTTGGAACCAGAACCTGAAACACAGGTTCTGGTTCCAGTTCGCATTACCCAGGAAAATTACGATTATCTCTTATTATTCACAAAAATAACAAATACACCCCAAAAATTATAATACACCCCCAAAAGTTTATAAAAATTATAGTTCAATCTTGGTTCCTACCCGAATACCCGGTTTCGATTTTTTAGTATCGAAACTGACCCTGTGAGGGCCGGTTCTCGATAGGAACCGTAATTGGGTACCCATCCATTCCAGTTCTATAATTTTTGATAATAATTATCAAATATCAAAACCATTGATTAATCAATCTAGATTAATATAAATTTTTGATAATAATTATCTTATAATCCAATAAATAAATACTTATCTAAATTATATTTAAATAATTATATAATTTTTTAAACATACCCTTTAACCATTAGGGCTAGCTATATTCAGGAAGTATTATGTTTAAATTATAAGAGATGTACCTATTATATTTGTGCAATTACTTTGGTCTATTGAACTTGTAAGGTGTTATGTGCTCATGAGGATTAGAAAGACTCTAATATGAGCGGGATATCTCAAATACTTAAAAAAAAAAAAATTTGAAACATTATCTTACACTAAAAAGAGTAGTTAGGAGGATAAACTTTTTGAGTCAAACAAAAGGATAATACGAAGGAAAAAGTTTATGATTAATAGGGAGGAAATATGACAGCTGTGCTTATTTTAGCACCCTTTGATGTAGTGGTTCGTTGAAGAATTTTACAAGAAAAGCTATTAATTAATAGCTGCAAATATTTGGTACCTAACTTGGTTATCACCTAAAAATTTCTAACTCTAAGGTTAACCATTAATCAAAAAGTTTATTTTGGAAATAGAAAAGGTGAAGTCAAAAGCAGCCCTCTGCCCTCTGTGTCTCTGACAGAGACAGACCACCAAATATATATTGTCAGTTTTTTAATTGGTTTGAATTGTCTAGTTGACTTCTATTATGGTAGTATTATTTGCAATTGGGTTTCATTCAGTGTTCTTGTTTTCTTGATAGTACTGACTGAAACACCGAATCTAGTGGTAGGTACAAAACTTTGTATCTCTTGATTACATAGTGAGCATAAGAACCTAATTTATAAGAGCAATAAAGTTTGATTTACAATCCATCTTACAAACTTATTTATTTGCTCTTCATTCCATATATATATGGTTAATTTGTTGTATATATAACCTTCTAGTCGAAATGTTCTCCATCTAATGAAGAAAAAAATACCCACGACGAGTATAACGATTAATCCAACCACTATAGCAAGTGAAATCCCCGTCCATTTCAATATCTCAGGAGCTGCAGCAATAGTGAAATCATTTACACATATAAAAATATTGCCTTCATCTGCTCCTTTGACCATTTTTTTTTCCAATTAAGTTTGTACGTATTAAGATACTGAAATTATAATTATAATATTTTTTCATTGAGTTCTCATCAAACTAAATTATTTTACCTAGGCGTTTAATTCTATCTACAATAATTTACTATTTTAGAAAATTTTATCTTATCAGAGGGTTTTTTATACTTGGTAATTAGTTTTTAAGAATTTTAAGGAGGTTTAATAATCTCAAGAGGATTTATAGTACCAAATTATATGTGAAATTGAATAATATATAATTTATAATAATAGTCTTCCTTCCTAGGAACTACTAAATAAACCTAGCTTGGAGCTAGTAATAGTCAAAACACAATACTAAATCTAAAATGAAAACAAGGGAGAGTTAATCCATTTTATAGCGATGAGTACCGGAATTGAGGAATTCATGAGGAATAACCCTCCATTTCAACAGACGAACATCCTTTTTACAAAATAATATAATATAATTAATAATAATAATTCTCACAAAAAATTCTGTTTGAAATATTAATAATAGTCCATGCTAAACTGAGACATAGTATTTTGACTAAAACACTAGCCAAGAGTTAGAGTCTGATGAATAAAACTCAACAAACAAACAAATCCTTACTAAGGACTTGTTATTTGATTTTAGGTTTGTTGTTTTTCAAGTGAACACACAGTACAGATATACTTTTTGTTAATATTGCTTTGTAATATTATATTGATATATATATATATATATATATATTTTTTTTTTTTTTAGGAAACCAAGCGTTGCGGGGGCGGAGCAAAGAAATTTCACTGGTGGGCCTAAAGCAAGGCAAAAACGATAAAAGCGTTCCACTTCTACAGTCGTGTATACTTTTCAATAATTTCAGCATTATTGATTTTCTTGATTAAGTAGAGAATAACATTACTATTCGATATTCAAATGCAAATCGTCAAACCTGTCTGCATTTTCTTGTCCGGAATTGAAGGAAGCAAAGAGAGATTAAGAGCTCCAGCTTGTCCATTGATTTTAAAACTCCAGCCTAAAATATAATGAAAACTAATACGAGTACCTGTTGCAGAAGGAACCAATATACATGAACTCATTGAAGATTGGTGAAAGATTTAGGTGAAACAGACAGGGGCCATCTGGTTTGAAAGAATGTGGAGAGATGGTGACATTTAACAAATTTTCAGATGCATCGTAATCATCCAAGCCAGGATTGGTTTTCCACTCGGAGCTCGAACTCAAGTTTTTGTTTCGTTGAACTGTCATCGAAGTGGCTGCAGTTGAAGAGACATTCGAATCAAGCCGTTGATGTCGAGCCACATGTTGCCGTTGATGTCGTAAAACTCAGGACTTTGAACGTATCAAACTCAACAGCAAATAAATTATTTAAGGCATTCCCTATGGTTTGATTAAAGAGGCCTAGATAAGAATCAGCTACGTATAATTGAGCCTTTAGTTGGTGAGATGGTGAAGGCCAGCCATTGCCACCAAAATTTTGAAACACGGACGCAACCTAGAGCAAACGATGAAGAGAAAGAAAAGACTTCTCCATTTGTCGAGTTCTTGAACTGGATTGGCAAGCTGTAGAAGGCTTGGCCTACTTGAAGCTCACGTGTCGTTTGTTAACAAAGAGCCCATCTTCCTCAAATTTTGCAATTCCACTTAAGTTTAGGTTGGCGCTGAAATCTTTGAATCCTGGAAAATAGAGTTCATTTTCATTGAGTTGGGATGATACTGGAATGGAGAGAAAGAGGAAAGCAGAGAAGAACATGAGAAAATTTCTGGCCATGATAAGACAAAAGGGAAGAACTGTGGACGCTTGAATAAAAAACAACTTAATAAGATTTTGAAGAGGTTAAGAGTTTGGGGTTATTATTAATAGAAAAATTAGCACTCAACTTAACTTTTTTCATATATCTTAGAATTAATATATACACGGTTTTTATAAAGAAAAAGAGATGAGGTAAATTGCCACAACCTTCCTACAAGGAACATCAAGGGCTCTTTAATGTTTTAGGTGAGGTGTCCTTGTACTGCTCATGTAACAGATTACTTTTGCATTGCAGTGTGCTCATCTATTGCTGTGGCTAGTGTTTTTCTCTTTTGGGTTGATTGGATGCCAGTTGTAATCTGATTGCTGGTCAAGGTGTTACTCCTTTCCTCTATTTTCATTTTCCTCACAAAATGAATGTTATGCAACGGAAACATAAACTCTAACGCTACTTATTGAATATAATAATACAAGTAGTAAAGCAATAATTGCCAAAATTAAATGCAAAATAAAGAATACTAGGAATTAACAAGGTTCGGTATAAAACCTACGTCCTCGGGCGCTGCAAAGAAAGCTCCACTATCTCCAACATATTCAAATATTTGGGCAATACAACAATCTTCCAATTTGGAATAGGTTTTAGTGTGCAATTTTAAGTGCAACTAAAATTAATTCATTGAATAATGAATGAAATAATATTGCAAAATGAAAAGAAACTCTAGCGTCCTCTCTCTCTCAAAACCATGACCTCCATTGGTGAGAGAAGATTTTTTCTCCAAAGAAAATTCTATAGATTTTCATTCCATAGTTAGTGATACGTAGCTAAATAATTCCTCAATGTTGTTTGTCCCATCTTCGTGTGGATACTAGGAGTTCATTCCTATCTTGGAGTAGGAGCGATTCACATCAATCGGAGGAGCCTCCAAACGCAGGTATAATTCTGAATTTTTATTTTAATACACACATACATTGGGTATAAGTTTTCTTGGGTTCATGTTGTTGTTTGGGGATTTTATTTATTTCCGCTGCGTAACCCCCACCGACACCTAACATTTATACATGGGATTTATTATATCCTGAGTATGCATCCATGAAGCTTAGTAGTGCGTTGATGCGTTGTTTTAACAACTGCAATATGTAGCAAGTGCACTAGTCGCAAAAAGTAATAAAGTGATAAGTAGTAGCGTTCCTAAGGATTGCGTGTTAAGCACTGATTTTCCTAGTTTTGTATCAAGTTGGAGTAAACGAAAGGTGTTTGGATTTGCGGAGAAAAATCAAGCTAAAGTTAAAACAAAACTCGCAACGTAGTTTAAAATCTAACTAATGAAGCATATCAATCAAGAGAAATATCAATTAAAACAAAGCGGTAATTAGGGTTTTGACTTCACTAGGATTTATGAATTAATGCATGTTTCTGTTACTTCTACATTCACTAAGGATTATAATCGAATACCCTAACATGCAAAACATACCTTCTCAGGCTATTTTTCCTACTTATCCCTATTAGCTTCCCAACCCAACCAAATTGAAGGTTAATAGTTCCAAGTCCGTTAAGCTAAATGGAATCCAAATTGATTTCATTAATTCTCAAACCTATCTCTAGTGTTCAATCAATCAATGGCAATTACCCTAGAAGCTAATACATGAGTCACTTCTTAGTCTCATCTGCTCAATAATTAATTTCAATAAACAAGAGTAATCACAATCCATGCATAGAATGTAAAAGCAACATCAATTTTGGATTAGACATTAAAATCCAATTACATCAAAACTTAACCCAAAAGTGGATTAGTTCATACTAAATTAAAGCAAATCAAAATAAAAACTGTAAACAAAGAATTCACATGATGGAATAACGAAAGAGAGTAAGATCTTCCCTAATTGAGAACCCAAGACTTCCAATCTTCATTTCTCTCTTCTTTTTCCAACAAAGTCGCACCCTTCTAAAATGACAAGTCCCACTTATATACGCGATCCCTCAACCCTAAGACTCTCTCATCAATTAAAATGCACAGTTTTAATAACTGAAAATTGCAAACTTTCGCCGCGGCATCGAGTTGGCTTCTAATTCACTATCTGACCCGAGAGTTTATCGCCGCAGCGAAGAAAGAACTCGCTGCGGTGAACTTTTCTGAACTATTCTGAAATTATGAAACGCCCTCTGCTTGCTTCCTTGCTTGAATCTTCATCTTTAGTGATCTCCAATAGGAACAACCTTCATATGGCTTCAAATCCGCATCAGAACTACCCCGAATCTTGAGATTCGCTTGCTTCTAAGTCCAGAAACTCAATTCCGCTCAGTATTTGCTCTAACTGCACGTTTTGGCCTAAACATAAATATATGAAATTAAGTTGCAATTCAGGCACAACAAAAGAAGAAGTATCCAAAATCCGGCCACAAGCCTAGATAAATAGTATAATCCTAGGATTATCATGCGTTCTCTGTTGTCACATTCTTAGTAGTGCTTCTCTCCTATCACATTGACTAATTGATCAATCCAGGATAGCGGAAAGCTATCTTTATGACAGACCTTGTTGAATTATGTGAAATCGATGCAAGTCGGCCACTTGCCATTTGATTTCTTTACTAGACTGGATTGAGCGGGTTGGGGTATTTCACTTTTCTTATGAAGTTTTATTCAGGAGCTTATACACTTCTCCTTGGCCCTCAAACCACTTAGCATCCATAGACCTCATCTTCTGCCTTATGGGCAAGCCTCTAAGTCAATGTTTGCTATGGCACATCACTTCGGGCTGATCCACACCATATCCACTTGAACTTGGGCGAACACTCAAGGCTCTTCGATAGGAACCTTACAAATAGTCCCACCTCGTTGCTTAGACTGCTCCCAACTTTTAGAATGCGAGTTAGGTCTTCCACATTGACGGCACTTCTTGCATTTTTTCTGTCGCCCTACTATTGACTCTTCTTTGTGAATGCGGATCTATGGTGTCCTCTATGTCCGGACTTCAGCTCGAACTCAGTGATAATCATATTCTTTAGGAGTGCCCTTTTTTTGTCCGTGTATAGCTCGATAGTAGCACTCCCTTGAGTCTTTCCTACGACTCCTTATAACCCCAATGTGTTCGGGTCCAGAACTTATTGTCTAGTATCGTACTGATGTAACTACCTTAAGTCATCTAGGAGTGGCCTTTCCAAGATGACATTAAAGGTGGTCGGCAATCGACCACTAAATTCTACCATCATTATCCTTATATAAGGTTTATCCCCAACAATCATAGGTAGCTTGATTGTTCCCTTGGGTACTAGATTGTCCCCATGAATCCATACAGTGGCAATGGCATTCTCTTAGATCCCTCTCTATGAACCTTATTTCTCCAAAAACCCCAAGAAAATGATGTTCGTTGCACTGCTGTGTCGATCATACCAAGAGATTCAAGCATTTTCAATCCTTATCGTGATTACAACGCATCATGATTGTGGTAGGAAATTGGTCGCACCCTCCTTAATGAAGCCTATCACTTCACTTTCAGTTCTAGGCCGCTTTGCAGTAACTTCACAATTCATTACTCGAGGAACCGAGTCTATCCTAGCTTCTCGCGCATATTGCTCACGAGAATGGCTCAAACTTCTTGTAATGTTAGGTCCCTCGTAATTATTCCCACTTGTTGTCCTTTGGACTTGTTGGGTTTGATTGTTCTACTCACCGGCTTGTTGCGAGCTTAATCTCATTAATGAACTCTTTCAAAAGACCTCTCCTAATAGGGCCTCAACACGTCTTTCAGAACCCGACATTAGTGTTGTGCCTGATATCTTGGTGACATCAACAATACTTTGGCATCTCTTCTGCCTGGTGCCCTCCTCATTTTCTCGTGGTGTATTTTTTAGTCTCGTGAGAGACTTTATAGATGTGTGCTACATCTTGTGTCAAAGAGCTGTATTTTCGTCGCGGCACTATCTACCTGTGTCTTAGGAAATTCAAGAATTTCGATATGACAAAAGAAAATTTTCGCCATATACACCGTGATCCTTAAGAAAAATTTTCCAGATTTTGCTACGCATCAAGCAGTTCACACAGAAATTCAAGAACTTCGCCACGCGAAGTTTACTCTTCATCGCAGCGAAACCCATTCTATATAAACTCACTCATTCTCTCATTTTTCCGAGGTGTCCAAAAGCTTCCAAAACAAAAGAATTTCACTTTCAATTTTAGACCTTTTCTAGTCAAATTTCTTCACCATTCCACACCATCACTCCCTAAACACTTAAACAACCTTCCCTTGCACCAAATCTAGCAATTTTGAAGAAAATTTTGGAACCCTAGGTTTTCCAAATTTGGGGTTTTGCGATTTGGAGAAAATTGGAGCACTGTGAGGTTCATCAACTGGTGTGGGTAGGATTTTGAGTTTTCATGCTTTTGTTTCTACATTTCATAGTTTGAATGATTAATCTTGAGATTTATGCATACTCGAAATTTTGATTTGACTAGCGTGTTTAGAGTTTGATCATGTTTGGAGTGTAAGATTGTTGATTTTGATTGATTTGTGGTTAAGAGGTTTGGGTGTGTACTTGTGAAGTTGGTTGAGTGCATTTGGAAGTTTGGTGATTTTGGGGGTGTATGTAGATTTTGAAAGTTATAAGGTGAATTGAGGAATTGATTCAGGTTGTGAGAAGTGTGCAATAGTGTTAGATTTGGCAGTTGAATTACTGATTTTGGTGGTAGATTGTAAAGAATATTATTGAAAGAAAATGCCCCTCAAAACTGTTCCAAATTGTAAGGGCAACAAGTTGATATAGATTTGTGAACGATAGGCTAAGCAGCGATATAATAGCAATTCCAGAGAAAGACAGGAGTTTTATTGGCCGAGAGAGTTGACCAGTATTAATGCGGAAGATTGGGTTAAAGGGAGAGATTGGAGAATCTTTCTGCTAGAACCTAAGCATCTAGCCATATAGCCCATTGTAAAAGAGTTTTACGTGAACTTCCCTGAGTGTGATCCTGGGCATGTGTATGTGAGGGGTATAAAGGTGCCATTTAGTGCAAAGATCATCAATGAATTCAACCAGATTGATCCAATTGAATGTGATGAGTACATAGAATTCAAGGCTAAGGAGATTAATTATGATAAGATAATTAAGGTTATAGCAAAGCTAGGTACCTCTTGGGATTTCTTGAAGAAGGGAAAGAGAAGCATTAAAGGGACTAATTTGATGCCCATGGCTAGAATTTGGCAATACTTTATCTATGCGAGGTTGATTCCAGAAACACACTGCAGCTCAGTGGATTTTGAGAGAGTAGTCTTATTTTATGCCATTGCCACTAGAAAGAAAACGGATGTGGGTGAAATCATAATGGAGAATATAAGGCTTGTAGCCAAACCAGTGAGAGCAACCTTTGCCTTCCCGCATCTTATCACTGAGATTTGTATGCACGCTAGAGTCAAGAAGGCAGATGATGAACCACTTCATCATCCTACCCCAGTCCTCAACCAAGTCTATTTTCATAAGCTCCTAGATCAACCTACCATTGGAGGAGCCAGTTTAAGCTCAAAAAGACCAAGAACCACAACCACTGCCACAACACCTGCTCCATCATCAATGACAAAAGAGTTGTTACAACAAATCCTAAAAAAGATGGACAGAATGGAAAGGCGTCAAGATTAGACGGCAGATCAAACCTGCAAGTTGTACGAGATGCAATACCAGTGCTACACCAATCTGGGCATTGATTTAGCCAATTTCCAATGGCAAGATTAGCAAAAGGAAGAGGACGACGATGACGATGACGAAGACGATGCAGATGAATGAAGCCAGGAATACATTTTGTTTTATTTTTGTACAGTGGAACTCAATTATTTCTTGTTTTTACGTTTACTTTGCTTTGCATTCTTAGGTTTTAGGTTTAGTTTGCTAAGGTTTGAGAATGAGATGTAATTTTTCCATAATTTGTGAGGTTTTCTAACACATTTTGGACCCTTAAGTTTATGTGTTTTGACAGATATCGCTGATGAAGAAGACAATGAAGGGATGTCCAGATTTGAGCTCACTTCGATCTTCACGGATTAATCAGGGGAGTCTTTCATACCTTAAGCTCATTTTTTTTACTCCTATGTTCATTATTGATTGACATTGGAACAATGTCATTTTCTGTTTGGGGGATAGAGAAAAATTTTGAAAATTTTTGCATGTTTTAATTAACTTTTATCTTTGTGTGTTTTATTGTTTTTAGGTTGTGTGTTGATTTAGTTTGTTTGTGTTATTTTTGTTGCCTAGATGATTTTCATAAGTCCATGATGAGATTTTGATTGTTGGGATATTATTTATAGAAAATACGAAGCATTGCTTCAAGTTTAGGTTGGTTGACTTGATTTAGCTTGAGGTTCGTTGAGTGGTTCAACCACCATTTTTATTCTTTCTGCATGCTTAGAAACATTTTATGTGGTTAGGTGAAGTCTTGATAATGTTGGTGGACTCTAGAACCTAGTTAAGAAGTGCTTGAGGCCAAATTCTAGGATTAGACATTGTTGAGGAAATGATTTAGGCATTTCTAAGAACATTTGAGCCTTTCCAGCTGACCCATGAATGAATCTTTCCCTAGTCACCCATTTGAGCCTTATGAGATTATCATTGCCTTATTTTTCGTTCAAACCAAAAATTTTCCAATCGCTATACCCTAAAACTTTATCGTACCCTTTAGGAGAATTATGGACCTAATATATGACACAAAAGAGCTTGGAGAGGTGTGTGAATAAGTGATGGACCAAAATTCTAAGTTTGGGGGTTGCAAAAATGGCAGGAAGAATGGGCAATAGACCTCAATGGTGTTATTATAAAAATAAAAAAAAAATAAAAAAATAAATAATTATTTAGTTCAATTCAAAATCAAAAATAAGAAATGCATAAGTTTGAGGTTTGAAAAATGGTTGACACTTTGATTGGTGGTTGAGAAAGAAAGTGGAGATCGATGTAGCTCTTGGTGTTTGCATGAGGAAAACCAAGTTCTCCTACTTTGTTTATCTTATCATTTTCCTTGGAGCCTACTACCCGAGCCTAACATTACAAGCTTGCAAAGACCTTTTGATCCTTAGTGATGTCTAATCCACATTAGTGGAGAGTAGTTTGATTCTTAGGCTTATAGAGTCTACCACCATTTAAAAAACTTTACATTTCTGCATAAAATAATCCGGGAAGTCGGAAAGTGGATTGTTGTGGATTTTCGCAAGTGAACGAAATCATGCAAGTAATAAAGTGTAAAATTACGGATATCGAACAAAGGACTTACTACTATCAATTACCAATTAAACTATCCTATTACTATTTGATCAATCCAAATTGTATCAAGGAAAATCTAAACTAAATTAACAATTGAAATTAAAAAGAGAATTGAATAGAGGACAATTAAAATAAACCTTTGGGTTAAAACAAGATGATAGACCTAGGGCATAGACTTCACACCAACTCTTACTCATATGTATTGATCACTTATGCTAATTTTATTAAGCTCTTCCTACAAGTAAAACTCCCTAAATTTCCAACAAATTTCTCTCGAACAATTATTGAATTAACTCCTAATTACTAACCAGAATTATCTCTAATCAGATTTAAGCAATTGAAGATCATTACGCTCTATAGAGTTTACCAAAACTTCACAAGTCGCGGTAACCTATCTCTAGCGTTTGCTCAACCTATGGTTTCACTACCGTGGACCAACCAAGTATCATCTCTCGATCTCAACCTAGTCTATTAGTTCATTCAATTCAAGGGCCTTTAAGAATCAAAAGCATTATGTATAATAGTAAAACTGAGGAAGAATTCTTAATAAAAATTAACAAGCATAAATCAATACATAATCAAGAGATTGGGCTACATCTTAGCCCTAGAGAATAAATTTAGTTCATAATGAACATGAAAGGAATAATCATCTTTATTAAACCAATCATCATGAATTTATAAGAAAAGAACAAGAAAAACTTCTCTAAATTGTGAATCAAAGCTCCAGAACTTCTGTTACTTCTCTTCTCTGCAGATTTTTCTCCTCTTCTTCTCCCCCAAAGAATCCCCAAAATAATGCTAAAAGACTTCTATTTATATCCCACAAGGGTTAGGGTTTTATTTTTCTTAATTCTAGTTGGTTTAGGACTCTTAACCCTATTTTCTTACCTAAAAACGGATAACAATTTCTTAATTGTCGTGACTGTGCCCCTTCACTATGTTGTGGCATGGTAGCTATTGGAAAAACTATGCCTTGGCATTGTGCTATGGCACAATAGCTACTGGCCAGAGTGTGTTGCGGCATTTTGCTGCGACACAGTAATCTCTTCTTTTTCCCTCATCATTCTACTGTTCTTTAGAGATGGTGATTTTTGAACTTGATAACAATGAAATTTGGAGAAGTAGTAAACATATGAAATGTAGCCCTTTGAATCATATTTCCAAAAGTAAAATAATCGTCTTAATCTAAGTTCTAAAGCTCATGATATTCTCAAAAGACCGAGGCATGCTCAAGCTGGAACGTAATCTAGAATCTTCTCTTTACTTCAACTTCCATAACTTCTTCAATTCAACTCCGATTCCTAATCCGTTTGTTTCCACTCATCACTCATTCTGTTTCTGACATGATTATTCATTTGAGAATACCATTTAAGCAATATTAGCCTGAAAAACACTCAAGAACACCCGTGATCCCGTAAAAGACAATTATGAAAATATTAAGCAACTTTACCAAATTAAGCCTAATTTCCCACAATTAATCCCCATAAACCACTAACTAAATGTGTATTTTCAAGCTCTTATCATGGATTGAAGTAGGGATTACCTACTTAGGGGACCGATAGAGAAAGATAGTCAATCAATTTATAACTTCTTGGAGTGTTAAGCATTTTCGTGTAATAATGTTTCAACAATTTTTTAGACTTGCATTTGCAATCAATTCTAGGCATCTCTTTTGTGTTTGATTTTGATTTTAAATTTTCTGCTACCTTCCTCATTTTGTTTTTGTTTTGCTGTTTTTCTGTTGTTTTTCTTTAGTCTCATTTTGTGCCTGATGCTCGAGGACGAGCATACCTTAAGTTTGGGGGTATTTGATAATCCTAGGATTATACTATATTTTCTATACTTTTTGGTAGGATTTAGGATACTTCTTATAGAGTTTTGTGCCTGATTTACAACTTAAATTTGTATATCTTACGTTTCAGTCCAAAACATGCAGTTGGAGCAAAACCGAGCGCAATTGAGTTTCTGGACCCGGAATCAAGAGAAATTCAAGAATCAGGGAAATTCTTATGCGGAGTGGAAGCATTATGAAACTTGTTCCTATCGGGGATAGCCAAGATCAAAGACTCAAGCGAAGAAGCAAGGGGAAGGTAGTTTCATAATTTCAGAAAAGATTAGCAAGGTTCGCCGCGGCAAGGATAATTCTCTATCGTAGCAAGCGAGCCTCGAGTCAGATGGTTCAGCAAAATTTCAACTCGATACCGCGGCAAAAATTATTCTTCGTCGTGGCAAAAACTGCAATTATTCTATTTATAAAAGTTGCGTTTTAATTGTATTGGATTAGAATCCTAGGGTTTTGGTTGACTATTTAAGAGAGCCTTAGCTCATTTTGTTGGGAGGTTCGGATTTTGAGAGAAGAAAAGGAAGAAATTGGAGATTGGAAGCATTTTGGGTCTTTATTTAGGGAAGATTTCATCATTTTCTTACTGTTTTAGCATGTTGAACTCTTTACTTGTAGTTTATATTTCGATTTTCTTTAATTTGAATATGAACTAACCCACTTTTGGGTTAGGGTTTTGACCTAACTTTGATTACAATGGTTTAATCTATAATAGATGTTGTTTTTAAGTTCTATTACTTGGATTTTGTATTTATTCTTGTTCTTAATGCAATTGAATGTTGAGTTTTCCTTGTTTCAATTAAATGTTGAGCATGATGAGACTGAGAAGTGATTCATGTGTTAGCCTCTTAGAGTAAATACTATAGATTAAATGAACACTAGAGATAGGTTCGGAGATCTATGAAATCACTTTAGGATTCCATTTGGCTTAATAGACTTAGAACTGTTAATCTTCATTTTGTTGGGTGCAATAGCTTAATAGGGATAATTGGGAGAATATAGCCTGAGAAGGTATATTTTGCAGATTAGGGTATCCGATTTATAATCCCTGCATGTGAGTTTAAAGGCAACATCAACCGTAGATTGAATCAGAGTAACCTAGTGAAGTTGAAACCCTAACCTCTTTGTCTTGAATTGATATTTTCGTAATTAGATGATATTTTCTTAATTAGTTAGATTTAATTTACGTTATTGATTTTGTGTTAATTTTTGTTTTTGTCTCCCGCAAATCTAACAATCTTTGTGTTCTTCAACTAGTTACAAAACTAGGAAAATTAGTACTTAACACGCAATCCTCGTGGGAACGATACTCTTCTCATCATTTTATTACTTTTTGCGACTAGTGCACTTGCTACATATTGCATGTTGTCAAATCAAGGCATCAGTTGTCAACCTGGAATAACAGTGTGATACACCTCTTGGTAGGCAGTTCCACATTGTCATGTTTTTTGGATCTGGTACATGGCATTGGAAATTTTAGGTGATCGGTTCACTGAAATTGCTTGTTTTTTGTTAGAAATAAGGAAAGTAGGCGGAGCCTTCCTTCTAACGCCAAAATGTTGATACAAGAATCGTACCAACTCGAGTGATCCAATTGACCTTGGTGGAATTGGAACCGATGAGTGCATGATTAAAGATAACCAGCAATTGAATATAAAAGTGTGTGATAATGTAAAGAACACAAATGATTTTTAAAGTGGTTTGGCAAGTTGGAACTTGAGCCTATGTCCACTGTTATCTTATTGCTTTGTATAGATTACAAGAATAACAATAAGTTTTCCTAGAATAATTTACCAACCCCTCTCTCATCATTGGAGGGCGTTATATACAAGTTTATGAAAAAGGAAAGAGAGAAATTATCAAGATTGCAATCAAATTCGAATTGCAATTCTGATATTCTTGTGATTGTGCACTAAGATCGCGCCATCATTGTTGTTGATCTTATCTCTTCTGAAATACCTGAGATTTGAGCTTATCTATGATTTGTTGAACAATTGCCAGAGTTGGTCGCGATTAGCTTGTGCTGGGTCAAGCTATATCTCAACAAGCTTATGCTGGGTCAGACAAGTACTGAGTCGAACTGATTGTGGGTCGAACTAGATCCTTGCAGGCTTTTGACTTCTCTGAGCTTAATGGAAAATTCACACATAACAGACCTCATAATTTGTTGAGCCACTAGAAGCTTATCTCTATTATTATTGTTCATTTGCTTGGAGCTTTTTCTCTTCATCTATCTTTGAGGACTAAAAGGGAAGATAGTCCTACGGTGGACGCATAATTATTGTTTCCTTTCTAGTCGTTGTGTTGTTTGTTGTGATGTAACTTCAACCAAAATAGATAATTTGAAAACTCTTTAAACAAGAGTGGTGACATAAAAATTAAAGTTGTGAAAGATGGCGGGCATTAAGATATGTAAACCTTTGAAGTTGTGGCCGGTGATGTTATGTGTTTGAAAATTGGATATCAGATTCCTTGAAAGGGCAATGAATCATTTCTTGCTCTCAAGCGCAGCATGGTGACAAAATACGGATGGTTATGGTTCTATGCTAGTCCCCTACTTGCAGAACCTCAAAACCATTAATGAGGTGCTAGTCCAAGGTAATAAGAACTTTCATTTTATCTTTTACAAACTTTGTTGATCACTTGAATTTTGTCAAATAAACTGAGGGTGCTTGTTTTGTTGTGCAGATATATAGTTATGACTAAGCCCGGGTATTACAAGTAGAGAGATTTCTGCATGGCAATTCATTATCAGCAATCTTATGGCAAATGTTCTGGAATGGCTACCACCACAATTTTTGTCATTACAAAAACTACTAAAAAGTGAGGTTTATAGGTGCCAATCCCTACCAACGCATTGAATTTCCCCCCAAAAACTCATTTCATCAACAAGCCCAACCAATCATTAAACTAACTTCTAGAAGTTTATTCGGCTTATGGGAGTTTGTCCTATTGAAGACGATGAAGTAAGGATAGCAGTGAATTTAGGGAAAAATGAGTACATTTACTCTTTCATTAATCAACAACTATCTTATATTACAATAAGTAATAAACTAACTAGAGTTAACAGACTAACTCCAGTCAATCTAACCAATACAATTAACTCAACTAAATAACTAAATTAACTAACTAACCAGCTCATCACTATACAAACTGAACTGATACAATATTTCCAATACCCCCTCTCAAGTTGGAGGGTGATAAAGATTAAGAACTCCCAACTTGTTCAATAACTTGGAATGCAGAATATGGCCAAGTGCTTTAGTTAACAAGTCAGTCGGCTGTTCTAAAGCAGACACATATGCAGTCTTGATAAGACCATTTTTTAGCTGCTCTCATACAATATGACAATCAATTTCAATGTGTTTGGTCCTCTCATAAAACATTAGATTAGAGGCAATATGATTTGCGACTTAATCATCACAATGGAGGGGAATAAGAAGTAGCTTAGGAAAACCAAGTTCTTTAAATAGTTGAACCAACCAAATTATCTCACAAATAGTGGATGCTATTGAGTGTTGGAAATGCATATTTATTTAATGATTTGGGAGTGAAACTATAGGAATTTAAGGTTTAATGCATGATTTGTGATGTGAATTCTTGGATGTTTTGTTATCTTTCAGAATCATGGGTGTTGTGTGTGTTTTCAAGTGTTCAGGTGCAAAAGAATGGATTATTCGTGCTTGTGCTGGTGTTCAGACATCCTCGACCCATCGAGTGTGGATAAATCAAGGCGAGAAGAAAAAGAGAGAAATTCTAACTTCATGCCGTAGCACGATTTCCTAAGCCACGGCGAGAAAATGATACAATCCAAATTGCGCCCCAACGAAGAAATATGGCATCATAGCATATTGTCGATGAAATCCAAATAGAGCCCTGATGCAATTCAACTGAGTTGCGGCATGGTACGGTTTTTGTCGAAGAAGAATCGTCTGGAAATGCATCGAGGCACAATTTAACCGTGCCAGGGTTCAATTAAACTGAGTCATGGCGCAAATCAACTAGAATGCAAAAATATTCATTTCCAACCTAATTTTAGCTACCAATATTTACTAAACTGCCACTCATTGCAAAAACTATATAAAGGGCAATTTATTTCGTTTTAGAGGAATATATACACATTTTGGAAAGAATACATTGGGGGCTTCTTGGAAAGGTGGAGCTTTGATAAGAGAGGAGGTTCTCTTCCTCTCCTCTTCCTTTGTTCTTCACGATTATGGTTCCATGTGTAATCGTTTCTTTTCCTTTATGTTGTAGTTTGTTTTCTAAGGATTTGATGTAATTTAATTGAAGGTTTGTGTTTTATTGTTATTCTATTTGTTTGATCCATTCTATTATGTTCTGGATTCATTCATTGTGTTTAATTCAATCTTTAGTTTATATTAGGGTCTGATCAACCTTGATGTTAGTTAATTGATTGTATGAGACAAGATTGTGTACGGAATGACTGATTTGTAACCCTGCCTGGGTATAGATTGGTTATTGTCTTTAAGATCATCTTGCGCTTAATGGTTTTTGTAGTCAGACTAGACTATACACCACTAGCTACTTTGATTAGTGAAAATACTCAGTTAAATCCGAACTCCCACAATAATACCTTAGAATGAGCGACATCGTGCCTACCTTGATTAGCTCTGTGAATGGATGGTTTGTGTCTATGCGAATTGGTTCCTTCATTATTTGGACTAGACTATACGCCACTATCTAGTTTAGATAATGAAAGTACTAGGTTGAACCCGATGATGTACGAACCCTGGAACGGAGTGGGGAGAATGATAGTTTGATGGTGAACACGTAGTCTGATGATTATGATGGAGTTAGAGCAATAGGATTCTTTGTAGATAGTTAGATTTAGATTTACTTTAATGTCATTTATATGTTTTCTTTATTTCAATTCTTGTTACTTTCATCATAGCATAGTTTCTAGGATCATAAGAGCATCTTCAGTCTTTGTGGGATCGGCCCTTACTCGTGCACTATGTTACGATTGCGACTTGTGCACTTGCGAAAGATTAAACTTTGTATCTCTCAAATGTCATAACTCGATATTCTACCTCAAATGAGGACTTAGAAATTGTTGCTTGACGCTTGGATTTCCAAGAGAGAAGAGAGGTCCCCAGGAAAATACAATAACTTGTGACTGATTTCCTTGTCATAAGACAAGATCCCCAATCAAAGTCACAATAAGTAGTCAATTCCATAGGATTATCAGATGGGAAGAACAAACTGAAACCTTGAGCTGACTTAACATATTTGATCACCTTAAGGGCAACAGCCAAATGTGACTACTTTGGTTTATTCATAAACTGACTTAGCAGATTAACAGAGTAGCTTAAATCTAGTCTATTCATGCACAAATACAACAATTTTCCAACCAATTTTTGATAAACAATCGGGCCAGAAAGAAGAGAATCAATATTAGGGGAAAACAATTCATCATATGCAGCTGATGTGAGCTTTAAATTTGCATCTATAGGAATTATAGAAGGCTTAGAACCTGACAGTCCAGACTTCGAAATGAGCTCCAAGGCATATTTTCTTTAGCATAAACTAATCCCCTTAGAAGACCTAGCAACTTCAAGACCCAAAAAATACCTTAACAACCCCAAATCCTTTAACTTGAAATTGGAATGCAAAGTTGTTTAGTTTGATATCAACATTATCTTCGATTATAACAATATCATCCACATACACCAAAATCATTACAATATGAGAATTCACCTTCCTAACAAACAAAAAGTAAGCAGATTTGGATGGACTAAAACCTCCAGCAAGAAAAGCCTGAGTAATCTTATAATTCCAAGCTCTAGAAGCTTGCTTCAACCAATGAAGGGATTTGTGAAGCCTACAAACCAGATTCTGCCCCCCTACTTTGCAAAACCTTGAATAAAGTCATATAAATCTCCTCTTGTAAATCACCTTGGAGAAAGGCATTATCCACATCCATGTGGTAAAAAGGCTAAGCATGCATAGAGGCTAAAGTCAAGATAGATCTAACAGTAACCATTTTGATAATAGGGGAGAAAGTCTCGACAAAATCAACACTAGCTTGCTAAGTGTACCCTTTAGCCACTAAACGAGCCTTATACTTTCCAAAGAACCATCAGCCTTATACTTGAGCTTATACACCCACTTACAATCAATATGAGACTTGCCAAAAGGTAAAGGAACCAAGGACCATGTATTATTCTATTCTAGGGCTTGAATTTTGTTTTTGCATAGTAGCCACTCAGTTGGGGTGTTTATAGGCTTAAGAAAAACTATTAGGTTTAACTAAAGACGAGTGGAATAAGTAAGCCTTATAAGGAGAAGAAAGCTGATCATAGGAAACAAAATTAGAAATAGGATAAAGGGTAGAGTGAGCTGAAGAGGTTTGGGAAAGAGAAGGACAAACAAAGTCAGATGTCCAAATAGGAGGTTTAGAAATGCAGCTAGATTTTCTAATAGGAGGTGTAGGAAGAAGCTGATTTGGTGAAGAGGACAATGTAGGTACTGAAGATGGCTGATTAGGCAAAGAAGAGGAAGGGGAGATAATAGGATCTATAGTTTGGACAATAGATAACTCATCACTAGAAGTAAAAGATTGACATAATCTAACCTAGGGAAATCATTATCAAGAGGAAAAGAAGGCTAAGAAGGTGTTGACCAGGTAAAAGGGAAAATGGTTTCATAGAAAATGACATCGTTGGTTACAATAATACAATGAGAAGAGAGATTATAAAGCAAATAGCCTTTTTGAGTTAAAGAGTAACCTAGGAAAACACAAGGAGCGGATCTAGGGGACAATTTATCCTTAGAAGTAAGAATGGTGGACTATGCCAAGGAACCAAATACCTTCAAGTGATCCAAAGGAGGAGGTTTACCAAAAAATTTCTCAAATGGAGATAGACGACAAAATTGCGCCCAACGAAGAATATGGCATCGGTCCATGAAATCCAACAGAGCCCCGATGCCATTCAACTGAGTTGCGGCATGGTACGTTTTTGTTGAAGAAGAAATCGCTGAAATGCATCAGGGCGCAATTTAATCGTGCCAGGGTTCAATAAATGAGTCATGGCGCAAATCAACTAGAATGCAAAAATATTCATTTCCAACCTAATTTTAGCTACCAATATTTACTAAACTGCCCCTCTTGCAAAAACATATAAAAAGCAATTATTTTTTAGAGGAATATATACACATTTTGGAGAGAATACATGGGGGCTTCTTGGAAAGGTGGAGCTTTGATAAAGAGGAGGTTCTCTCCTTCCTCTCCTTGTTCTCACGATTATGGTCCATGTGTAATCGTTTCTTTTCCTTTATGTTGTAGTTTGTTTTCTAGGATTGATGTAATCTAATTGAAGGTTTGTGTTTTATTGTTTTCTATTTGTTTTGATCCATTCTATTATGTCTGATTCATTCATTGTGTTTTATTCAATCTATAGTTTATATTAGGGTTGATAGACTAGTGCACTTGCTACACATTGCATGTTGTCAAATCAAGGCATCAGTTGTCAACCTGGAGTAACAGTGTGATACACCTCTTGGTGGGCAGTTCCACATTGTCATGTTTTTTGGATCTGGTACATGGCATTGGAAATTTTAGGTGATCGGTTCACTGAAATTGCTTGTTTCTTGTTAGAAATAAGGAAAGTAGGCGGAGCCCTCCTTCTAGCGCCAAAATGTTAATACAAGAATCGCACCAACCCGAGTGATCCAATTGACCTTGGTGGAATTAGAACCAATGTGTGCGTTATTAAAGATAACCAGCAATTGAATATAAAAGTGTGTGATAATGTAAAGAACACAAATGATTTTTAAAGTGGTTTGGCAAGTTGGAACTTGAGCCTATGTCCACTGTTATCTTATTGCTTTGTTTAGATTACAAGAATAACAATAAGTTTTCCTAGAATAATTTACCAACCCCTCTCTCATCATTGGAGGGGGTTATATACAAGTTTATGAAAAAGGAAAGAGAGAAATTATCAAGATTGCAATCAAATTCGAATTGCAATTCTGATATTCTTGTGATTGTGCACTAAGATCGCGCCATCATTGTTGTTGATCTTATCTCTTCTGAAATACCTGAGATTTGAGCTTATCTATGATTTGTCGAACAATTGCTAGAGTTGGTCGCGATTAGCTTGTGTTGGGTCAAGCTATATCTCGACAAGCTTATGCTGGGTCAGACAAGTACTGAGTTGAACTGATTCTGGGTCGAACTGATTCTAGGTCGAACTAGATCCTTGCAGGCTTTTGACTTCTCCGAGCTTAATGGAAAATTCACACACAACACACCTCATAATTCTTTGAGCCACTAGATGCTTATCTCTATTATTATTGTTCATTTACTTGGAGCTTTTTCTCTTCATCTATCTTTGAGGACTGAAAGGGAAGATAGTCCTGCGGTGGAAGCATAATTATTGTTGCCTTTCTAGTCGTTGTGTTGTTTGTTGTGATGTAACTTCAAGCAAAATAGATAATTTGAAAACTCTTTAAACAAGAGTGGTGACATAAAAATTAAAGTTGTGAAAGATGGCGGGCATTAAGATATGTAAACCTTTGAAGTTGTGGCCGGTGATGTTGTGTGTTTGAAAATTGGATATCAGATTCCTTGAAAGGGCAATGAATCATTTCTTGCTCTCAAGCGCAGCATGGTGACAAAATACAGATGGTTATGGTTCTATGCTAGTCCCCTACTTGCAGAACCTCAAAACCATTAATGAGGTGCTAGTCCAAGGTAATAAGAGCTTCCATTTTATCTTTTACAAACTTTGTTGATCACTTGAATTTTGTCAAATAAACTGAGGGTGCTTGTTTTGTTGTGCAGATATATAGTTGTGACTAAGCCTGGGTATTACAAGTAGAGAGATTTCTGCATGGCAATTCATTATCAGCAATCTTATGGCAAACGTTCTGGAATGGCTACCAACATAATTTTCGTCATTACAAAAACTACTAAAAAGTGAGGTTTATAGGTGCCAATCCCTACCAACGCATTGAATTTCCCCCCGAAAACTCATTTCATCAACAAGCCCAACCAATCATTAAACTAAATTCTAGAAGTTTATTCAGCTTATGGGAGTCTGTCCTATTGAAGACGATGAAGTAAGGATAGCAGAAGATATTTAGGGAAAAATGAGTACATTTACTCTTTCATTAATCAACAACTATCTTATATTACAATAAGTAATAAACTAACTAGAGTTAACAGACTAACTCCAGTCAATCTAACCAATACAATTAACTCAACTAAACAACTAAACTAACTAACTAACTAGCTCATAACTATACAAACTGAACTGATACAATATTGCCAATACCCCCTTTCAAGTTGGAGGGTGATAAAGATCAAGAACTCCCAACCTGTTCAATAACTTGGAATGCAGAGTATGGCCAAGTGCTTTAGTTAACAAGTCAGTCGGCTGTTCTGAAGCAGACACATACGTAGTTTTGATAAGACCATTTTTTAGCTGCTCTCATACAATATGACAATCAATTTCAATGTGTTTGGTCCTCTCAGAAAACATTGGATTAGAGGCAATATGATTTGCGACTTGATCATCACAATGGAGGGGAACAAGTAGTAGCTTAGGAAAACCAAGTTCTTTAAAGAGTTAAACCAACCAAATTATCTCACAAATAGTGGATGCTATTGAGTGTTGGAAATGCATATTTATTTAGTTATTTGGGGGTGAAACTATAAGGAATTTAAGGTTTAATGCATAATTTGTGATGTGAATTCTTGCATGTTTCATTATCTTCCAGAATCATGGGTGTTGTGTGTGTTTTCAGGTGTTAAGGTGCAAAAGAATGGATTATCCGTGCTTGTGCTGGTGTTCAGACATCCTCGACCCATCGAGTGTGGATAAATCAAGGCGGGAAGAAAAAGAGAGAAGTTCTGACTTCATGCCGTAGCACGATCTCCTAAGCCACGGCCAGAAAATGATACAATACAAATTGCGCCCTAACGAAGAAATATGGCATCGGTCAATGAAATCCAAACAGAGCCCCGATGCAATTCAACTGAGTTGCGGCATGGTACAGTTTTTGTTGAAGAAGAAATCGCCTAGAAATGCATCAGGGCGCAATTTAATCGTGCCAGGGTTCAATTAAATTGAGTCATGGCGCAAATCACTAGAATGCAAAAATATTCATTTCCAACTTAATTTTAGCTACCAATATTTACTAAACTGCCACTCGTTGCAAAAACTATATAAAAGGCAATTTATTTCATTTTAGAGGAATATATACACATTTTGGAGAGAATACATTGGGGGCTTCTTGGAAAGGTGGAGCTTTGATAAAAGAGGAGGTTCTCTTCCTTTCCTCCTCCTTTATTCTTCACGATTATGGTTCCATGTGTAATCGTTTCTTTTCCTTTATGTTGTAGTTTGTTTTCTAGGGATTTGATGTAATCTAATTGAAGGTTTGTGTTTTATTGTTTTTCTATTTGTTTGATCCATTCTATTATGTTCTAGATTCATTCATTGTGTTTAATTCAATCTATAGTTTATATTAGGGTCTGATCAACCTTGATGTCAATTAATTGATTGTATGAGACAAGATTGTGTACAGAATGACTGATTTGTAACCCTGCATGGGTATAGGTTGGTTATTGTCTTTAAGATCATCTTGCGCTTAATGGTTTTTGTAGTCAGACTAGACTATACATCACTAACTAGTTTGATTAGTGAAAATACTAGGTTAAATCCGAACTCCCATGGTAATACCTTAGAACGAGCGACATCGTGTCTATCTTGATTAGCTCTGTGAATGGATGGTTTGTGTCTATGCGAATCGGTTCCTTCATTATTTGGACTAGACTATACGCCACTAGCTAGTTTAGATAATGAAAGTACTAGGTTGAACTCGATGATGTACGAACCCTGGAACAGAGTAGGGAGAATGATAGTTTGATGGTGAACACGTAGTCTGATGATTATGATGGAGTTAAAGCCATAGGATTCTTTGTAGATAGTTAGATTTAGATTTACTTTAATGCTATTTATATGTTTTCTTTATTTCAATTCTTGTTACTTTCATCATGGCATAGTTTCTAGGATCATAAGAGCATCTTCAGTCTTTGTGGGATCGGCCCTTACTCGTGCACTATGTTACGATTGCGACTTGTGCACTTGTGAAAGATTAAACTTTATATCTCTCAAATGTCATAACTCAATATTCTACCTCAGATGAGGACTTAGAAATTGTTGCTTGACGCTTGGATTTCCAAGAGAGAAGAGAGGTCCCTAGGAAAATATAATAACCTGTGACTGATTTCCTTGTCATAAGACAATATCCCCAATCGAAGTCACAATAAGTAGTCAATTCCATAGGATTATCAGATGGGAAGAACAAACTGAAACCTTGAGCTGACTTAACATATTTGATCACCTTAAGGGCAGCAGCCAAATGTGACTACTTTGGTTTATTCATAAAATGACTTAGCAGATTAATAGAGTAGCTTAAATCTGGTCTATTCATGCACAAATACAACAATTTTCCAACCAATTTTTGATAAACAGTTGGGCCAAAAGAAGAGAATCGGTATTGGGGGAAAACAATTCATATGCAGCGGATGTGAGCTTTAAATTTGCATCTATAGGAATTATAGAAGGCTTAGAACCTGACAGTCCAGACTTTGAAATGAGCTCAAAGGCATATTTTCTTTAGCATAAACTAATCCCCTTAGAAGACCTAGCAACTTCAAGACCCAAAAAATACCTTGACAACCCCAAATCCTTTAACTTGAAATTGGAATGCAAAAGTTGTTTAGTTTGATATCAACATTTTCTCCGGTTATAACAATATCATCCATATACACCAAAATCATTACAATATGAAAATTCACCTTCCTAACAAACAAAGAGTAAGTAGATTTGGATGGACTAAAACCTCCAGCAAGAAAGCCTGAGTAATCTTATAATTCCAAGCTCTAGAAGCTTGCTTCAACCAATGAAGGGATTTATGAAGCCTACAAACCAGATTCTGCCCCCCTACTTTGCAAAACCCTGAGGTAAAGTCATATAAATCTCCTCTTGTAAATCACCTTGGAGAAAGGCATTATCCACATCCATGTGGTAGAAAGGCCAAGCATGCATAGAGGCTAAAGTCAAGATAGATCTAATAGTAACCATTTTGATAAGAGGGGAGAAAGTCTCGGCAAAATCAACACTAGCTTGCTGAGTGTACCCTTTAGCCACTAAACGAGTCTTATACTTTCCAAAGAACCATCAGCCTTATACTTGAGCCTATACACCCACTTACAATCAATATGAGACTTTCTAAAAAGTAAAGGAACGAAGGACCATGTATTATTCTATTCTAGGGCCTAAATTTTGTTTTTGCATAGCAGCCACTCAGTTGGGGTGTTTATAGGCTTCAGAAAAACTATTAGGTTTAACTAAAGACGGGTGGGATAAGTAAGCCTTATAAGGAAAAGAAAGTTGATCATAGGAAACAAAATTAGAAATAGGATAAAGGGTAGAGTGAGCTAAAGAGGTTTGGGAAAGAGAAGGACAAACAAAGTCAGATGTCCAAATAGGAGGTTTAGAAATGCGGCTGGATTTTCTAATAGGAGGTGTAGGAAGAAGCTGATTTGGTGAAGAGGACAATGTAGGTACTAAAGATGGCTGATTAGGCAAAGAAGAGGAAGGGGAGATAATAGGTTCTATAGTTTGGACAATAAATAACTCATCACTAGAAGTAAAAGATTGACATAATCTAACCCAGGGAAATCATTATCAAGAGGAAAAGAAGGCTAAGAAGATGTTGACCAGGTAAAAGGGAAAATGGTTTCATAGAAAATGACATCGTTGGTTACAATAATACAATGAGAAGAGAGATTATAAAGCAAATAGCCTTTTTGAGTTACAGAGTAACCCAGGAAAACACAAGGAGCGGATCTAGGGGACAATTTATCCTTAGAAGTAAGAATGGTGGAATATGCCAAGGAACCAAATACCTTCAAGCGATCCAAAGGAGGAGGTTTACCAAAAAATTTCTCAAATGGAGATAGACTGTTAAGGATAAAAGTAGGAAATCTATTGATAAGTAGACAGACGTTTGTACACAACATCCCCAAAGATGAGTAGGTAAATTAGACTGAAATTTCAAGGCTCTAGGTACTTCAAGAATGTGCCTAGGTTTCCTCTCAACAATATCATTTTGTTGAGGAGAGTAAGCACAAGAACTTTGATGAATAATACCTAGGCTACTAAATAAGTCATGACAATTTTTGTTGAAAAATTCAAGTCCATTATCAGTCCTAATGCACTTCGGGGTGAGATGATATTGGGTGTAAACCATTTTGGGAAATTGTTGCATGGTGGTAATATTAGAGTAGGTGCCCTAGAATCAATCAATTAATATAGTATTGACTCTTTGTAATCATATTTTATTATCAATAAAGGCATTTATCTATATCATATGATCTGATTATATTCGTATGAGAAAATAGTATATGTCCTCAGGATGGTAAAACCGTGATGAGGGTATCGAGTATTTCAAATCTCGATAGTGAGAACCCTATGAACACATATGATGGTCATTCTAGAAATGTCCGTAGCCCCAATATTATCCTAACCTAAGGCATAAATAATACGGTAAAGCTATCATAGTGTTGGACGGCCTTGTGGAAAGGCAGTGACAGATCTCACTTGTCAAGGTTGTTTGGTGACAACCTAATACAACACATAGGTGCTTGCTATAGGCAAGTACATTAGACTGGGCCACTAGAGGTTTCCACATAGATAGTTACCCCAGTGTCTGTGGAACAAATCCTCCAACGAACGGTGGTGTATGTGATCCTTAGACTTGAGATCTATAGAGCGCCTTGTGCACCGATTGGTGTAGTTTAACACTAGCCCAACGTAGTCCTCTCAAGACTATCCATAATAGTGGTGGGCTGCATTGAAAAGTGTATCGAGACAATGGTGGATCGACAAAGGATTCATCGCTCCCAAGTATGGAAGAAATTATCTCACTAAGTAATTCGATAAATGGCAACGACCACAGTGGGATTGAGTTGTAGCTTAATCCAATCTATTCCAATCGTTGGTCCAATAACCGAATACCGAGATATCAAAGATATCCGAGGTTGACACTACTTCTGTGCCTTGGACTTGATGAGATAATAGATGATGAAATGATTGAATTGCACGGTAATCATATCGTTGATAGGTAGCGGTTTCACTGAATCTGAATATATCGAGTGGCCATGATGTCTGGCTAGAGGCCAATCTTGGTCTGTATCAAGTGGGACGATCGATTGATTGTCAATCGCAATGCTATTCACTATCGATACGATCAAGAAGACAGATTAAGAACATAATTCATGAGGGGTATTTTCATCATTTATGATGATGACATTTTGGTAATCTCACAGTACAATTAAATTTGCTGTTTTGCCTAAATTTAATTTCATATGGAAATTAAATTAGTGACATTATGTATATAATTGAATTTAAATATAAAGGATATTATCTAATATTAATATTAATAATATGAAATTCAAATTTGGTTTTAAATTTGAATTGAATTTAAATATAATGAATATTATCTAATATTAATATTGATAATATGAAATTCAAATTTTGGTTTTTAAATTTGAATTAGAAATGTCATGTTTGGTTGCAAAGGGAATCTATTCCAAATTGGAATAAGTTGTTTGCAATTCCATTTGGAATCGATGGCTGTTCCAAGTAGGAATAGAATTTTAGTCTGCACTATTTAAGTGCAACTAAAAATTAAATCATTAATTGATTTTAGAGTTGTAAAGTTGCAAACCCTAGCCACCATTCTTTCTCTCAAAATTGCCAGCTTTAATGAGGAAAAAGAATTTTACTTTCCAAGAAAAATTATGTTGTAACTTGTTCTCGTAGGTGAGTGATCTTCCTAGCCTAGAAGTGTCTCATTGACGGTAGTCCTGTCTTCGTGTGGATACCGAGAGTGCAGTTCTATTTTAAAGTGGTTTGCGAATCCAACATCAAGTCGAGGGAGCCTCCAATGCTAGTATGAAACTCCTTTCCTTTTGATTTGATTTTATGCAAAATAATGCAATCGATGTAAGGATCATGGGTTAAAGGTTAGCAGATCTTCAAATATATATTTTTTAAAATTCCGCTGCGTAATAGATCCATTAACCTACAAGTAAAAGAATCAAATTTAAATTGCATGAGGAATAATTATGTAATCCTGGAACAATCATCTACTATGGTAAGAAAATACCTAGCATTGCCATGAGTAGGTGTCTTACAGGGACCCCAAACATCCATGTGGGGAAGATAAAAAATGTTATGGGAGTAAGAACTACTATGAGGAAAAGGTATTCTGGTATGTTTGGCTAATGGATAGACATGGCAATGTGGAGAACTAGACACAATCAAATCATGATGCATAAGCTGCAAAATTGGGTAAGGAACATGGCCTCATCTTTGATGCCACAACTCATAACTAAGAGACAAATTTTTAGACATAAAAGTAATAGTAGAAACAGGATTTTTATTGAATTGTAAAACAGGAGAACAAGGAGTAGTACAAATAGCTTTATTGAGCACTTCTACAATAGACAAATTTGATAAAAAAAAATTATTTTGGATCCAGATAATACAGGCCTTGGCAATGTCTGCCAATCCCTTTCAATTTGCCATTGCAAAGATCCTGAAGTAAGTAAAAATCAGGATAAAAAACAATAGACCAATTGTTAGAGACAATGAGTTTGGAAATAGAAAGCAGATTAATTATGTTTATAATCTAGGACATGTAAGACCTTAGATAGATGAATACCATTGTCTAGATCAACAGAACTTGTATGTTTAATGTAATTTTGTGTGCCATTTGGTAATCCTACAAGGGAATGTGAAGATGGTTCCATGGTAGTAGGAGATTTCAGAATTATGTAATTAGAGGTCATGTGGTCAGTGGCTCCTATATCTATGATCTAGCTATTACTATTCAAGCAAGAAAATAAAGCAAAATTACCTAGTAGATTAGCAACTGGTGGAGTCACGTTTTCCTTTCCCAACAACTGGAGAATTTGGTTGTACTGCTTAGTGGTCAAACTGGACCAATTGCTGTGCTAGAGTTTCCAAAATTTCCAAATCCATCTGAACTTCAAAAGTTAAGCTTTGAACTTACACTTGATTAGCAGAGACTATGTTCTTAGAATTTTCCTTGCCCTTTGTGAATTGGTAATCTGTTGGATATCCATTTAACTTGTAGCATGTCTCACATTTATGGCCAAGTACATGATAGAAATCACACTCAATGTATGGCTTGTTCCCTTTGTAATTTTTTACTTGATTCTAATTTTTACCATTGTTGTGAGCATAGAGGGCAGTGGTCACTTCAGAGTTGGTATTCATCCTCATCAGTTTCCTTTGACTCTCATCTTGATTAACCACTGAATATGCTTGCTAAACAGTTGGTAGAGGGTTCATTATCAATATTTGGCTTTGAACCATTGAATATGAGTCATTCAATCCAATTAGAAACTACAACTTTTGCTAATTAAAATGCTCCGAGTAAGTTTTTCCTGATGCACTATCTCAAATAGGCAAACTGATCAAAGATTCCAGCTCATCCCATAGTGACTTGAGCTTGTTATAATAGTTTGCCACCATATTTGTTCCTTATGTGAGATTGACAATTTCTCGGTGGATTCCAAAACGCAAGTTCCAGTTACCTTGTGATATTGTTCCTTAAGATCTTGCCACACTTGTGAAGCACTTGTAAAGTAAACAATACCGTTGAAAATCTCTTTCGAAACAGAGTAAAAATCCATGCAAGAACTAATGAATTGCACCTCTTCCACTGTGGAACCAAATGATAATGAACCGAAAACTTTGTGCATGTTCCGTCCACAAAACCTAATTTGTTCTTCACACACGGAGAAATCGTCATTGCTCGACTCCAAATTCCATTATTTTTTGTCCCTATCAGTTGTTTAAACACTAGAATTGAATCTGGTGTGTCTGAAGGATGAACGTAAAGTGGTGAGTTAGAATCAATGGAAGGAATAATGGATTCTTCTGTAGAGGTTGTCATAACAATCAATTTAGATTTTCAAAGGAAAAATTGAGCTGAGAAAGATCTAAAATTGAAGCTGAAATTGAAGAAATCGACAAGATTTGAGCTTCATTGAGCTTAACAAGAAGAAAAGCAAAGGTTTAATTGATCTAATAGTAGATCGAATTTGTGAATTTCTCATACTCTGATACCATGTTGAAGACGATGAAGTAAGGATAGCATAAGTGAATTTGGGAAAAACGAGTACATTGACTCTTTCATTAATCAACAACTATTTTATATTACAATAACTAATAAACTAACTAGAGTTAACAGACTAACTTCAGCCAATGTAACCAATACAATTAACTCAACTAAACAACTAAACTAACTAACTAACTAACCAGCCATTAATTGTACAAACTGAACTGATACAATATTGCCAATATATCCTACCTATGGTCGGTAGTGGGCTCAATGTACTGGCCTGATGTCTTCGGAGCCGAGGAATATGTACATCGTCTTACTTGCATTGGTATTCGGTCTAAAAGTTTTATTTAAAAACTGTATCATTTTATTGAGTATATACGTATTTTTTCTTTTTTTCTTTTTTTTTTTTACCCCAACCCCATCCCACCTCCAAAGGACCCGTCATAAGGGAGACTTGAACCTCCGACTGAATGAGCTTCCTCCCACTAAATCAAACCTTTGAGTGTATACAAGTCTTTTCTTGAATCATCACAAACTCCCCAATCCAAAACAAGGATTCGACTCACCATGGAAATCCCAGGCAAGAAAATTAAGCTCAGTTTTCATATATGACGCATTTTGAATCTTATACAAGCTGTACAAAATAAAAGTTGAGGCACTTCCCTATGTTGATCCCAGATGACATATAACTATAGTAATTGGAATATTATTTAGAATTTAGAAAACTAGAGTCCATTATGTTAATATTGTTCTTTATTGCATGAGAGTATTAATTGGTGAGTGGATTATTTATTCCATGGAAACGAAATTTCAATGTTTAGTTGATGAGACAAGCTGGCTAAAATTGCTTTGTTCCAACTTGAAACACGAAATTATTAGTAATTAGTCATAGATAGTTTGTTCCAACTCGAATTATGTTGCAAGTTTTATATCTAAATCTTCAACGCTAAGGTGGTGTTCATTATTATAATATTGATGATGAGATTTTAAAATTCTACTATTTGATAGAGGTGTGTTTCTTTTTTTTTTTTTTTTTTTTTCTCTCTCTTTATTTTCAAATTTTAAAAATGAAAATATAACTGATCATATACGCATGTTATGCGAAAAAAAAAAAAAAAAATTCATGAACTTAGTAATGAGACACTATACTTTCTCAATTATAAATGTTTAAAAGAATATGTTAAATTGTTACATTCTTTAAGTTAAACTCTTAGAATAGCATCCATGTTTACCATAACACCAAGATTTAGTTTGAGCAGGGATAACTTAAATGATAATAAATTAAAATATTAAAAATATAATAAAGGTGAAAATTAATTCATAAAATATTTTTGTTCATAAATTTGATAGTGATTTTTCACATTGGTAAAAGATTGATTTCTCTTATAGAAAAAATTTTGATAACATAATACTATTACAAAATTTACATACAAAATGACGTGACATTATCATTAATTGACACATTTTATCTTTATTTAATGAATTGATTTTACATTTTCACTCTTAATTGTGAACATCACTTTGTATATAATTTTGTAAGATTTCGACAATATCGTTGTAGTTATCGTTGTTGAGCTTCTTCACTCCTTCAACTACTTGAAGTCTCCCATCATTCTGGCAAGATTTTGACAATATCAACAAGCTTGATCAACAAACTTGTAGAACACTAAGCTCCTCACGACCAAGATAGCTCCACTAAAAAGGGTCCCTAGCCTTCCTGCTGTGATACCAAATATTGACTAAAACATGTAATTCAAAACATTTTTACACGCTCAACAACACCACCTTGAACAGAATCCAAAAGCTTAGTCATTCCTTGTTTTCTTTTTGTTTTTGCTACAACTCAAAAGCCTCACCCAATTGAAAGGGGAGATCATTAGAGTTCTCAAAACACAACCAACACCACAAATAAAATGGAAATAATCACTGCCACATATTTTTACCAGTCCAAAACTCCTACAGTCTACTTCTTCCAAAAAAAAAAGAAAAAACTTTTTTTTCCACATTTTAGAAAAGTTCACATTGTCTTGGGTTAAGGTAAAATAGACCAGGCTTTTATTTTCCTTGGGCTGATAATTTGGCCGTTGTAATGGGTTGGGGTTGATCTTTTAATATAAATTTGATAGTAAGTTTTCACATTTGTAAAAGATTGAATTTCTCTTTAAGAAAATACTTGATTTTTTTTTTTTTTTTATTCTTGATTATAAAAAATCTTGAAGCATTTTTTAGAAAAAATATTTTGATAATAGTAATACTACTTGTAGACGTAAAAATTTACCTGTACGGAAGGAAGGACTGATCCCGTGAGGTTGAGACCACTAGCGATCTGCTGCACCTGCACACGTAGAAAAACAAACGTGAAGCGACAGAAAACACCGGGGTGGTGTTTGCTGTAGCCACTCCAACGCTCAAGTCAGCAAGGCTGAAAGAGGCTAATTTAGTGAGGGCTATAGAGGAGAAAGGTTACCAGAAGTCTAGTCGGGGACTGTGACTACGACTGTAATGCGAAGTTCTCAAGCGGGAACTCCAGAGTCTGAAGGTGTAATGTAATCTGCCTTGTGAGAGGGTTGGCCTATGTTTAAATAGTAACTGTCTGGTGGGATTGGGAGTTCTCATAGTAATCGTTTTCCCCTAGGGGTGTACCCTTTGGCCCCCTTATCCTGGCGTGAAAAGGAGTCCGAGTATGATTCGGATACGGATGTTGGAGGAGTTAGGGTAGTGGTGGACTACCTTATCAGAGTTCGAGTAGGAATGTGATCCATAGGTGACCGTGGGCTCTGAATTCAACAATAGGCCCAGAAGGTATGCTGGGATCAGCAGGCTTGGGTCCAGATGGACAGACTATACTTCATATCGAATAGGCCTCATCTGGGGAATTCTGGCTTGGGCCACATCGGGATTGGGCCTAGGCTTTTCCTGTTTGTCAGATGTGTTATCCTATTTGGGCCGAGGACCTTTTTTGGCCCTAACACTACTCTTACAAAGGTTACATACAAAGTGACGCAAAAATATCTATTAATTGACACATCATTTATCTTTATTTAATGAGTTGACTTTATATTTTCACTATTCCAATTAATTTGTGACACATCATTTTGTATACAAGACTTTGTATATACATTTTGTAACAGTTGTATTACTCGTTTTAGTCTTTAAGAAGAGGTTTAAAGTATTTTCTATAAAGAAAAAATTAATTTATAAAAAAGCATCTTATGCAGAACTCATAGAGTCTTATATATTAAAGCAAATACATATTATGTATGGTAAATTATATATATTTTGTTGTGTTCATTATGCAAATATATATGGAGAGAAAAAGAGTGAAGTTATAAATTTATTTGGAGCTTGAGCCAAAAAAAAAAAAGTGACTTCAATAAAATGAAAAGTTAAATGGGTGATATGTCAAAACCCACCAACTTAGAGGAATTTTGGATACTTCCTTATCTAGAGGAGCTATGTCGCTCCGTTCCTGGATGTCTAAAACAATGCCTAGTCCTACTGCAATGTTGGTTCCGCATTGTTATAGGCATGTTTCGCTGTGCCGTCAATTTCATTTTATCGATATTATAGTAATTTTCTTTTAACATCATTTTAAGGTAGAATACATAAAGGGATATTTTATCTCCCAAGATTCAATAATATATCTTCTGGGGATAAACACGCTTGAATACATGCACTTGAAATGCCTAAATTCTTGGAATCAAGCATGCATTTGGCATGATTTTGCTTGTACAGACAGGAAAACTATTATATAATTAGCAAATAAAATTTCTATAACCTGTTTTCATTATAAAACACAAAATAACATCAAGTCTTCATAGGTAGGAAGACCTTAAATCCTAATCCTGGAAGTCCTAAATAGATTTTGTTAGGCACCAACCGAGAAACTTCAATCAATTTTATACATACACTGCGGATCCAATAGTTAATATGCACCCAAATTTCTTATGATCCAATGTCACTCTCTTGTCATACATATCATAATAGAATCTCAAAGAGAGCCAAACTCCATAAACATAAGTGCTTGGCATTTCAATTAGAGTGGTGATATCATACTTATACAAACTCTTAACAGACTCTTTTATTGTCACATCATTCATCTATATAATTAGTGTTTTATGAGTTGGTCTACAAATTCTTTTATTCACTTTACATCACATTAGTTTTGTATGAACAAATTTTGTATAAGAGTTTATACATTTAGTATTATTCTTCCATTAATGAGTCAAAGTCAAAAAATTATAAAGGAAAATTTTTCAAAGTCAATTGAATCATTCTTGGGACACAAGTTCCACAAAATTGTTGGCGTTTCAAACTTTCAATCAAGAGTGGTCAATTCCATTGTGAACGCTTACCAAATTTTTCCAACCTAGGCCCTTGCAGATGCCTTTTCATTCCTAGAGAATTCTGCCACAAACTGACTTGACCATCAGGCTATCCATATAGCGAATGAGTATTCACGGTTCACAATATTTCCCATGTTTTTTTTTTTTTTTTTTTTTAATAAGTGAAGGAAACTCAGTGATGAAGACCTTTGAAGAATCTCGACTTCCCATATTTCTTTCAGCTGAATGACCCGAACATGAAGTTTTGCAGAAGTAATGACTTATTATAACGTAAAATAACTTGAAGTTGGCAATGGACAGGATTTTAAAAAGGTTTCGCCAATTGCTATGTAGCACTCTATGAGTACGTAATTGGGGCCGGAGTACTGCTGAGCCATCAAATGAACTGACTGGACCCCTTCCTCTCATCACTAACATTTCCTCTTTCTTGGATTTTACTAGCAAAGGGTTCCAGAATTCCTGGGGTATAATGTGACTCTGCATCATAAATTATAATGTCAATGTCGGTGCTTTCTTCAGTGTAATTTCATAGTCCAGAATTTGGGTAGACGTCCTACTTTCTTTTTTCTTTTTTTCGAGTCTTTTGTATCAACATCAGTAAGAAAATATTCATCATATTAACAGTAAAAATAAATACTTTTTTTTCTTCGATTTAAACCAAATAAAAAGTAAAAATCATTATAATCAACATGTAAGTGTTAAAATAGTTAAAAGACGGAACAAATGTGGGTTAGCTAAAATCCGTAAGGAGGTTGTTTAATAAGTTTCCAGAAAAATGTAAATGTTAATAGTAAAGGGATGCAAATGATGATATTTTATGTTTAAATTTTAACAAGAACTGGCATTGGTTTATGTTATAAAAAATCTAGTTCGAAGTCTTAAATTAGTGGCAAATGTAAATCAAAAGTAAACCAGTTTCGTGGAAACAAAAAATAAACCAGTTTCGTGGAAACAAAAAATATAGTTGGGGGAAAAAAAAAAAAAAAAAAAAAGAAGAAAGTGAACTACCATAAAGACAGTCTGAAAATCCTGACTGCTTCTTGAAGGTGAAACACATGAAGACGTAACGTTTGGTGTAAAGAGAACGAAACCCATGCACAAAGTCTGTAAAGAATCTGTGAAAATGAAGGTAGAGGACAATGAAAGAACTTATAATTCAATCGGCCTCTCTATTACCTGGAATCCAAGAAAATGGGTATCAATTGGGTATTTCAGGTTGGATATAAATCTGGTGTAATAATGGCTAATAATTATTAGTCCCTACGGTTTATGGAAAATACATTTAAAACTTAAATTCTTAATTTTCAAATTAAAAATATAAAAAATAAAAATCACCGCCTATCAAATATGAGTGTAAGTTTAGATATTTGAGTCTTGAGCTAGCTTTTGAGCGTAAACTCTACTCACCGTCTATCAGTCTAATATTCTTATGTTTTTTTTTTTTTTTTTTTTAATGAAAGGAAACACAGTGATGTAAGGACCTTTGAAGAGATCTCGACTTCCCATATTTCTTTCAGCTGAATGACCCAAGCATGAAGTTTTGCAGAAGTAATGAATTATTATAACGTAAAGTAGACTTGAAGTTGGCAATTGGACAGGAATTTAAAAAGGTTTCGCCAATTGCTATGTAGCACTCTATGAGTACGTAATTGGGGCCGGAGTAATGCTGAGCCATCAAATGAACTGACTGGACCCCTTCCTTTCATCACTAACATTTCCTCTTTCTTGGATTTTACCAGCAAATGGTTCCAGATTTCCTGGGGTATAATGTGACTCTGCATCATAAATTATAATGTCAATGTCGGTGCTTTCTTCAGTGTAATTTCGTAGCCCTGAATTTGGGTAGACGTCCTACTTTCTTTTTCCTTTTTCTTTTTTTCAAGTCTGTGTATCAACATCAGTATAGAAAAATACATCATTTAACAGTTAAATTAAATATTTTTTTTCTCGATTTAAACCAAATAGAAAGTTAAAATATTTTTAATAACAAATGTACTTTAATAAATAGTTAAAGACCGGAAAAAATGGGTACGCTAATCCATAGGAGGTTGGTTTAACATGATATTTGATGTTAAATTTTAACAAGAACTGGGCATTGGTTATGTTGGAAAATTAGTTCAAAGTGTACATTAATGGCAAACGTAAAATCAAGGTAAAAGAGAAAGTGAACTGCCATAAATAGGAGAAAAAGAAATCATTATCAAAGTAAAAGGAGAGGAAACCTAGGGAAGAAATAAGAAAAAGAGAAGGAATTGGAGAGGAAAAGGATGAGGATGATATAATTATTCATAATTTGTTTCTGCATTGTGACAATTAATTTCTGAGAGGAGACTTGATAAGTTAAAGTGCATGGTTTATTATTTATTCTTATGAAAATCCTGATGCTTGCTGGAGGTGAACACTATATATAACAGAATCAATGGGAAAGCCTCTTGGAAAATCATGCTGAGGACATACATTTGGGTGTAAAGGGAGGAAACCCATGCACAAAGTCTTAAAAGAATCTGTGAAAATGAAGGTAGGGACATGAAAGAACTTATAATTCAATCGGCCTCTCCATTACCTGGAATCCGAAAATGGGTGGATATAAATTTGGTGTAATAATGGCTAATAATATTCGCCCCTACGGTTTATGGAAAGTACATTTAAAAATTAAATTTTAATTTTCAAATTAAAATATAAAAAATAAAAATCCGAATTTGAGTTTGTGAACTTCCAGAAATTAAGTTCAAAACTTTAAGTTTTTTGGGATAGTCGTGTGCCTGAAAATTGAATTCAAAATTTAACGCACACGGACTTCATGATACCGTAGTAAGTAAGGACTACATTTTAGGTAGTTTTTTTCCTGACCTTCAATTTTCATAGGAATAACATGAAAAAAACACGTTTCTACGAAGATACTAAATATTTCTAGGAAAAGATATGTAATTACTAGTTATTATAAATAGATGAACTCTAGATACATATTCTCACCTAAGACGTTTCTACTTAAGTAAAAGTACCTTGATGTCTATGTTATTTCTTAATTTTTCATGATTGATTTGTTGTTACCTTCTCAATCCATTATTTTGTTCAACCAATTTATTTTTGTTCATCCAATTTACACCATTCCGGAACTTTTCAACCCTCCATTACCATGTCTTTGAGGTTTCGAAAACCCAACGAACCAGAAATATGTGACCATGAACATAGTCTCTTGGCTCTGGCAAAACTACAAAAAAGAAGGTGGCGATTGGCTTTTGATGTCATTCGCTTCACCAGGGCTCTTGCTTCTTTGTCTAAGATAGCTCTAGACAGCAACAAACAAATCTTGCGGTCCCTCTCTTATGTTGCCATTGATATCGGTAGAGCATTGCCACATGATGACGCTGGAGTTAATTTTCTCGACATTGATCAGAAGATACTCACTACCATGGTGAAACAGAAGAACTTCGAATCTTTGAGTAATCTTGGAGGAGTGAAGCAAGTTGCTGCAATTCTTGGAACCGACGAAAAGAATGGTGTCCCAGGTAATGAGGCTCAACTTCTGCATAGAACGAATGTTTTTGGTAAAAACTGTTATAAAAAGCCAGATGCAAAAAGCTTTCTTAGTTTTGTTTATGAAGCATTAAAAGATACTACCATTATCATACTTCTAGTCTGTGCAATACTTTCTCTAGCCTTCGGAATTAAAGAAGATGGCTTGAAAGAAGGGTGGTATGATGGCAGCAGTATTATATTTGCTGTGTTTTTGATTGTAATTGTCTCTGCCGTGAGTAACTTCAAGCAAAATAGACAATTTGAAAAGCTTTCTGATGAGAGTGGTGACATAAAAGTTGAAGTAGTGAGAGATGGCAGGCGTCAAGCCGCGTCAATCTTTGAAGTTGTAGTGGGTGATACTGTGTGTTTGAAGATCGGCGATCAAATTCTAACTGATGGGTTGTTCTTGAATGGTTACTCCTTGAAGGTGGACGAATCTAGCATGACTGGTGAAAGTGACCATGTTGAGATCAATGGCAGAGAGAATCCTTTCTTGCTTTCTGGCACAAAGGTCACAGATGGTTATGGTTCTATGCTCTTCACTTCTGTGGGTATGAAAACGGCATGGGGAGAGATGATGAGTTCTATTAGCCGTGACTTGGATGAGCAGACTCCACTGCAAGTTCGCCTCAAAAAGATGACTTCCTATATCGGAAAGATTGGATTGACAGTAGCTGTGATGGTCCTTCTTGTTATGTTGATTTGTTACTTCACAGGCAACACCACAGATGAAAGAGGAGATAGAGAATTCAACTGCGACAAGTCAGATGAAGAGAGGATGGCGAAGATCGATAAAATCAGTGTAATGGCAAGATCCTCCCCTTTTGACAAGCTTTTGATGGTACAGTGCTTGAAGCAAAAAGGTCATGTGGTAGCTGTTACAGGAGATGGGACAAATGATGCACCTGCTCTTAAGGAAGCTGACATTGGGCTCTCCATGGGGATCCAAGGCACTGAAGTTGCAAAGGAAAGCTCAGACATAATCATCTTGGATGATAACTTTTCCTCTATGGTGACTGTTTTGAGGTGGGGAAGGTGTGACTACAACAACATTCAAAAGTTCATCCAGTTTCAGCTCACAGTGAATGTTGTAGCCCTTGTCATCAATTTTATTGCAGCAGTTTCTTCTGGTGATGTTCCGTTGACTGCTGTCCAGTTGTTGTGGGTGAATCTAATTATGGACACCTTGGGAGCTTTAGCATTGGCTACCGAACAACCCACCAACCAACTTATGACCAAACCACCTGTGGGCCGATCTGCGCCTCTCATAACCAAGGTCATGTGGAGGAACCTTGTTGCTCAGGCTTTGTATCAAGTAATTGTGCTATTAATTCTGCAGTTCAATGGAAGATCCATCTTCAGCGTGGACGAGAAGATAAAGAACACCCTGATATTCAACACATTTGTCTTCTGCCAGATCTTCAATGAGTTTAATGCAAGGATTCTGGAGGAGAAGAATATATTCAAGGGACTACACAAGAACAAACTCTTTATTGGGATTGTTGGGACTACACTAATTCTGCAAGTCTTGATGGTGGAGTTTCTGAATAATTTTGCCAATACTAAGAGGCTGAATTTGGAGCAATGGGGTGTTTGTGTTTGCATTGCTGCTATGTCCTGGTTGATTGGTTGGCTCGTGAAGTGGATTCCGGTTTCTGCAAAATAATTTCTCTTCTTTTCCAAGCAAGGAGCATCTGCAAATTGAACAATTTATTATTGTCACAGCCTGAATTATTATTGGCAAACAGTTTCTCATCTTTGCTCGTGAAGTGTACTCAAAAAGTAATGTATTTATTTTGCTGTTTCAACTTACATTTCAATAAATGTACTCGCTTTCAGGGTATTATTATAGGACATATTTCCCTGGACTTTTAATGTTAAATTTGAATACTATTTCAATCCCAGACAGGCATCCAATATCTATATCAGGATCACCAATACACGAATGCATCATAAGTTCTTCCAGACTCGAATATATCATCTGGTGGGTGCTTTTCACAAACATAATCTGCTCAATAACTAATTTCACACTCAATTTACTGAAACATATGATTAACCAAATACAAGTACTACTCAGGCCGAAATAATGACAAACAAAAAATAGAATAAAATGCATACAAAAAATTGTTGATTAATTAGAAATTAGGTTCTGATATACAAAGTCACAGTAGAAATTGTGTAATCAAGATATACAAAGTTTTGTACGTACCACTAGATTTGGTGTTTCAGTCTCTACTATCAACAAAACAAGAGCAAATAATGCTACCATAGCTCATATCTCTGACCGAGACACAAAGGGATGAGCAATAACACTACGGACACCGAAATATTAGCACCGAATTTCTGTACCGATCTACGTATAACACATCGGTCTATTTTTTTATAATTTTTTTCTAGTGAACGGCCGTCCATCAAATTTGGACGGTCGTTCACTCACATGGATGCCCGTCCATGTTATATGGACGGGCATCCATATGCGAGAGACAACCGTCCATATAATATGGACGCCCGTCCCAATTAAAATAAAATAAAAAAATTTGTAAAAGCTTAGGGACGGCCGTTCATCTATTATGGACGGCCGTCTATTAATTTTGGACGGGCGTCCATATTCGAGGGACGGCCGTCCATATAATATGGACGCCCGTCCCTATTAAAATAAAATAAAAAAATTTGTAAAAGCTTAGGGACGGTTGTCCATCTATTATGGACAGCTGTTCGTTAATTTTGGACGGGCGTCCATATTCGAGGGACGGCCGTCCATATAATATGGACGCCCGTCCCTATTAAAATAAAATAAAAAAAATTGTAGGGACGGCCGTCCATCCATTATGGACGGCCGTCCATTAATTTTGGACGGACGTCCACAAATAATGGACGCTCATCCTTCACCTAAATATGAAAAAAAAAAAAAATTCTTTAGGGATGCCCGTCTACCAATTGTGGACGGCCGTCCCTTAATTTTGGACGGGCGTCCAAAGTTAATCTTTTACAAATCTTAAAAAAAACGATTACAAATCTTCTTCTTCTTCGCTCCACTCCATCCCTGTAACACCTCAAATCCACTAAAGGTTATTTTTGTTTTGTTTATGCTGTAATTCAGTGGGAGGAACCCATAATTAGAATCGGAAAAACTTACCCCAATAGAAGAAAAACCCATAAGCGAAGAGCTCTATATAGATCTGCAAATAAACACTTTTTCTCTGAAATGAAAGCTGAATAAGAATCAAATTCTATGAAATAAAGATCAGAAATAACAAAATCTCATAAGAATAAACGTCATCAAAATAATAAAAAACATATAAATATAAAGTTCACAACTTTCTCTTAATCTCTCTGTATCTTTCTTCTTCTTGTCTTTTGCCAGTTATGGGCAAATGGGAAGACAAAGACTTTAAAGTTGTTCTTCTTAGTTGAAAATGTTTTAAACTTACAGTGAACTTCAGTCTATCTCTTGTAGTCTGTTTCATCTGTATTTTTGTTTTGTTTATGCTGTAATTCAGTGGGAGGATTAGGATTGCTGCAAAATGGATTTGAGGTGTTACAGGGATGGAGTGGAGCGAAGAAGAAGAATAGCGAAGAAAGTGTTTTTTTTTTTTTTAAAAGTATGGACGGGCGTCCATTAGGAATGGACACCCATCCAAACTTAAGGGACGGGCGTCCATTCCTAATGGACGACCGTCCAAACGTAAGGGACGGCCGTCCAAAATTTATGGACGTCCCCAAATTTTTATTTTTTTTTATTTTCACATTTTTGTTAAGGACGGGCATCCCTTATTTGTGGACGCCCGTCCAAAATTAAGGGACGGTCGTCCATAATGGATAAACGGTCGTCCCTAATTTTTATAAAAAAAAAATTATTTCATTTTACTTATCCATTAAATAGGGACGCCCGTCCCTGATATATAGACCCCGTCCATATAATATGGACGGGCGTCCATGTGAGTGAATGGTCGTCCAAATTTAATAGACGGCCGTTTACTCGAAAAAAATTGTTAAAAAAATCAGAAGTGTGTTACACATAGGTCGGTATAATATTTTGATGCAAAAATTCCGGTGTCGATAGCATTATTGGAGGGATGAGTGGTGCTTTTGAGTTTCGACTTCGGCTTTTCTTGCAGATATTAAATAATAGCTTTTCTTGTAATAGTCTGAAACCAACCACTACATAAAAGGGTGCTAAAATAAGCACAGTTGTCATATTTCCTCCCCATCAATTATCAATCATCAAGTTTTTTCTTTCATATTGTCCTTTTGTTTAGCTCAACTTTTGTGAGTACTCTTTTAATAATTTTTTTTTGAGTCAACGACATGTTCCAGCCCAAGGTTTGGTGAAATTATTTGTTACCACCATAGTTTCATAAATTTCATATTCACACCCTAAAATTAACATAAAGTCATTTAGGTAAAATGAAGAATTTTATTCTTGAAACCAAAAGGATGGCGGCGAACACGTGCGTGGGGCATTGTAACGTCCCTGTACAGTAGCTGGCACTATTAGCCCGGTGCGACGCACATTAACAAACGTGCGCCGCGTTTTTAGCCTTTTTACGGCTACCTTTCCACCTAAAACGGCCCCTCCTCTTCCTTGCTTCCTCCTCACCTTTCCCCACCTCCTCCCACATCGAAGCACCCTCCATTCGCCGGAAAACGATGACCATTCGACTTTGCAAACCTCCATCTTTGCAGCCATTCTCGATCGTCTCACTCATTGGAAATTCATCAAACCATTCATTTGACCTCATTCTTCCCTCTTCAAAATCCACCCCCATGTTAGCTTCCCTCACTCACCGTTTGTCATCCACTGGCCTTTCTTTTTTGTTCAGTTTGTGGGGCTTTTGTCAAGCACCTGGTATGCGTTTGGGGGAGGAAAGCTACTTGATTAAGTTGGGAATGGCAGAAATTCCAGAAATTTACATCAATAAATCCCAATCAATCTAAATTTCTCAAAACTACAAACAATCAATTATCAATATTCCCCTAGGTCTCAAATCTACCAATCAAAGAAACTCCACAATCAAACATACCAAACTTCTCCAAACTTGCGGGGGGACGGCGACGGCGGTGATGGGGGGTGGAATTTGCGGGAAGAGGGCGAGGTTTTGGTGCTTGATGGACAGGGGTGCTGTGGGTGATGTTAGGGAAGGTCGCCGGCTCCGGGAAACGGCCAAATTTTCCTGAAAAACTGGGGTTTAAAAAATAATTTTTAATTTATTCTTTAAGGGTATTTTGGTAATAACAGTATCTATAGTTTAAGAGTAGTAATCTTAAATGAATGAAACCAGGGGTGGGAACCTTGAATTTAACTAAACTTTGGGTGAGTTTTTACATTCATTTTACTGTTTAAATTCAAAGAAAGAAATAGAGAATATGGAAGAAAATATCTTAGGAATTAAAAACCGAGAGAACACGACGACTTTTTAATAAAAAATATTGATCCAACAGTTATTACACCGTTCAAGGGGTTTCCTTTTTTCTCAAAGGCTTTTTCCGTTCTCTTATTAAAAAAGACTTTGTGGACGACACATTCAACTTTTAATTATCACCCATGGATGTTTAACCAAGAATATAGGCCACTGCCAGTGGCTAAATGCCAATAAGTTAGGTGCAGTATATGATGGTGGAAGCTGACATTTTGCTGTCTTTCTGTCTAGTCGTAGACTCGTACTGCTCTCTTTTGTGAATTTTGAATAACTTTAACCAAAATACACTATTTGAAAAGCTTTTAAACTACCGAAGATGATTTTTTGGCGTTTAATTATAACAAGTATTGGCCTTGGCTATGTCATTGAAGTCAAATCAAAGTTTAAATTAAGTCAAATGTAAATTAATTAAGCAACTGTTATACTACAAATCCAAAAGGCATGAGATCTTTACACGTGTCCTATAACCATACAAATAGTTGGACCACATGTTTAACCAAGAAACATGGGTTGCGTTTGTTTCAGTTTTGGGAATACTACTTTTAGTATTCTCAAAAAAGTTAAACAGTAAAATACTAAAAAATTCAGATTTTTTGGAATACTACTCCCAATATTATTCAACTTTTTTTAAACCCCTTAAATTTGATAATTTAATTAAATACCCCTAAATATTTTTTTAAATTACAAAAAAACCCCAACAATCCACATTTACCAGATTCTGGCCACCACCACCGAAAAATGGCCGGAATCTGGTAGGATGGCATACCAGCCGGTCTAGCCTTTTCCGGCCAGATCCACGGCCAAAGATCTGGCCGTTGACGGCCAGATCTTTGGCCGTAACACTCGGTCACGACGACCAACAAACGGTCGTCGTTGACCATCAACGACGACCGTTTGTTGGCCGTCGTTGAGAGCAAATACGGCCAGATCTGGCCGTTGACGGCCAGATCTGACCGTAGATCTGGCCTTTTCCGGCCAGATCCACCGTGGATTTGGCCGGAAAAGGCCATAGCGACGCATGACCGGCAAGATCCAACCGGTCATGCGCCCATAAGGCGACTCCGGCCACCTCCAGTGGTGGTCGCTGGCAGGGGGTGTTTGGGGGTGGGTTAGGGGTATTTTTGTTAACTTTTAATGTTTTATTATAGGGGGTATTTTGTAAAAAAAATAAACATAAAGGGTATTTTATTAATTTATAAATTCTACATCGTAATACCCGCCTAATTCAACTTTTTTTTAACTTTTTTCAAAAAACTTTCCCAAAACCCCCAAATTTTGAACCAAACGGAGCCATGGTTTTCCTTCTAAGATTGTCATAAGGCTACTTCAACAGTAAAATTCATGATGGCTTCCTTCGTCCGACAACTTCAAAAGTAAGGCTTATTGTTGAATGACTACCCAATACGTATGGCAACTTATAAGAACACTATTAAGTCTCTAATTAGAAGGGTTTGTCAAGATATATACGCTATTTGGATCAGACCACTCATACAAAATAATAAGATAATAGTAGACGTGATGATTGCCCCTTGCATTTGAACTGCTTTAAAAACTGTTTTAATCTATTCTTCTTATTTACTCACTTGCATTATTGTTATTACTACCCACGAGTGGTGAAACACGTCCATAGAAACAGAATGGATAGGAAAGCCTCTTCAAAGTGGCGCATGGGGACATGATTTTGCTGTAAGGAGAAGTAAAGCACATGTACAAAGTCTATCAGTCTTGATCATGGAAGACCTTAAGTCAATAAGTCCTTTAATATCTTAATATTCATTCTTCCTCTCTATCACTCTTTTACCTTCAACAAATTTTTTACCTGGTATTTTGACCATGTCGTACCAATGTAATTTTAATCTAAGTTCCTAAAATTTTAAAATAAAAATAAAAAAACCTACTCAAAGAAAACAAAAACTTGAGATGCTTTGATCATTTTAAAGAACTCATCATTGGGAAGAGAAATTTCTAACTTAAAGACCAACTTAGAAAACCACCACTAGTAGTCTTGATAGTAAAAGAGCAAAATGGTTCAATATGGGTTCGTGAGTTCGAGTCCTTCCAAACACTAATAGGTGACCATTAAGGAGATTTATTAGATCGTTCACTTTAGAGCCTTAAAGAATTTGTTTAAGTACGTGTAAACTAGTTCAGATATCCTTTATTACCAAAAAAAAAAAAAAAGACCAACTTAAAAAGATAGTGGAGAAAAATATATTTGAAGAAAGACTATTATTGATTTTACAGTTTGGTTTGTGGAAAATACTATATTTATAATCCCAATGTAATAATTTGCAATTTGTGAGAAAATATTATAAATGTAGTATTACTTTTAAACAAAATTGCAAACACTAAATTCCTTTATATAAGGTTCGGAGCTTTCTACATACTAACTTCCGCCTATCAATTCCCTCGTTAATTACATGTACCACTTTTGTTTATAATTTACGCTTACCAACTAACTATTAAATGATATTTTTGCATGATTTATATAGACATACGTGAGTACGTGACTCAAGACACAAGGCTAAAATTTGGGCCAAAAACAACTATTGGGCTCTAAATAGGACCAATGTGAATAGAAATGGACCTTAATCAAGTTTAAATTTCAACACTTACACGTTATTTAATTAAATGTTGAGTCATTACTTTTTGTAACTAATAAACGTTATTAATGTATATCAGGTACAAAAATAATTATAAAAAGAGTTAATTACACAAACCTCCTATGAGGTTTCAACATTTCACAAACACATAGAAAAGTGCATTAGGTTAACACAAACACCTCATTTCTTTAACTTCTGTTAGGGCTCGGTGAGGGTTTATCTCCATTACACCCCTTTGAACATAAAAATTTGATAAATTGTTTGTTATAATTAGCCACTTACATCTCCTACCATCAAGGTTTGGTGTTAAATTAATTGAGAAAAGGGCACAGAGTTGAAAATTAAAATATTTTGCAGAAGTAAAAATGAAAAAAAAAAACGAAAAAAAATATTAAAATGTACTTTCTAAAATAAATATTTTTGCAAATTGAAAATTCAATAATAGTTTTTTTAAAAGAAAAACGATGGTAGATTCAAGTGATCAAAGAATGATGGTTCTAGAGATCTTTGATTGTCCTGCACCTCATTTTTTTTTATAAAGTAAATTCTTTTAAAAATAATATTAAATCTTAAGTATATTTTTCTAAAAACTATTTTTTTTAATTTAAAAATATTTAATATATGAATTAGTATTTTAACATAAAAGGTCTATTTTACCCTTTCTTCAATTAATTTTAACACCAACAATGGACAATAAAGAGTATATGTGGCTAATTATGAGGGGGTAATTATCAGTTTTTTTATGTTAGAGGGGGTGCAAAAAAATAACCCTAAGGTATCCCTAGCGGAAGTTAAAAGAGTGAGGTGTTTATATTAAGTTAATGATATTTTCTATCTACCTATGAAAGATTGAATCTCAGGAGAGGGCTATGTAATTAACTCTTATAAAAAAGTACTCCAATAAATATTATAAACTTTAATATATATATATATATAATATTCAAGACTCCTTTGTAGAAGTGTCCGTGTTGATACAATTATTAATGATCACTTAAAATAGTAATCAGTTTATTTTAGATAAACTTTGAAGTAATAGCATTCACCGAAAAAATAGCCCACTCTTCTATTATTGATAGCAAAATTAACAACAAAATATTGCAAGTATTTAAACAGTAACTTTTCTTGTAAAACTCTACCACTAACAAGTAGTATATCAAAGAGTGTGAAAATGAGCTAATATCCCATATTCAAATTGCTCCAAGTCACAAAGTGATTTGGGTTGGCTGCATTGGTGAAAGATTGGGCACAAATATCTTGTGTGAAAGTTTCCATTTGAACAGGGAGAGGGTTGTGAAACCACGAGTGAATGTGAAGAGATTCCTTGTGGGTTAAACTCTTATAGGCTTTGGTTTTGTCAGAATTCTTCTTATTGTTAATGCCCCTCTCGCATATGCACTATTCAAGCATCAATGTTCCTCCCCCATCCGTTTAGTTTCACCTCATAATTCTTTGAGCCACTAGAAGCTTTATCTCTATTATTATTGTTCATTTACTCAGAGCTTTTTCTCTTCATCTGTCTTTGAGGACTGAAGGGGAAGATATATAGTCCCACCGGGGAAGCATAACTTTTGTTGCCTTTCTAGTCGTTGTGTTGTCTATTGTGATGTAACTTCAAGCAAAATAGATAATTTGAAAAGCCTTTAAACGAGAGTGGTGAATGAAAGTTGAAGTTGTGAGAGATGGCGGGTGGTGTTGTGTGTTTGAAAATTGGAGATCAGATTCCTTGCAGGGGCATTGAATCCTTTCCTGCTCTCCGGTGCAACTTGGTGACAGAATACTGATGGATATGGTTCTATGCTAGTCCCCTGCTCGCAGAACCTTGAAACCATTAATGAGGTGCTAGTCCAAGGTAATAAGAACTTCCATTTTATCTTTTACAAACTTTGTTAATCACTTGAATTTTGTCAAATAAACTGAGGGTGCTTGTTTTGTTGTGCAGATAGTATAAATAAATTTATCATTACAAAAACTGTTAAAAGTGAGGTTTATAGGTGCCAATCTCTATCAACGCATCGGATTCTCCCCAGAAACTCCGTTCAACAAGCTCAACCAGTCATTGAACTAACTTCTAGAAGTTCATCCAGCTTATGGGAGTCTGTCTAATCTATGGTAGGTAGTGGGCTCAGCGTACTGGCCTGAGGTCTTGGGTTTTAGCTGAGGAGTATATACATCGTCTTCAGGGCCGTCTCAAGAACATTTATGACCTTAGGCAAGAGTTACTTTGGGGGCCTTCTAATAATATAAGCATATATTACAAAAATTATTTCAAATTTATTTTCTTGCCTTTTGAGATGCAAAATCACTAGGAGAAGTGGACGACGATCGGCAGGCTAACGGGGTCAGGTTTGTGGGGGGTTTTGGAGAGCAAATGTTGGAGAAGCAATGGGTGGTGAAATAGGTAATTTCCAATGCCTGGATTGGCCAGAAAAGGCTTAAGAAATCGCAACCCAAAAGGTATCGGTGGCTGGTGATTGACGGAGTAAACAAATGAGGTATGATAGGGATTTTGGTGAGAGAGTTGGGGGGAGGAAGATGGTGATGATAGGGAAGGCCAACAACGCTGGGTACATGCTGAAAAGGCCGAAATGGCTATCGTGTGCGGTGGAGTTGGGTTATGAGATTCGTAAAAAAAGGGCTAAATCGAGGGCTATCAAGGTTGGAAAAACACTTGGGAAATGATAAAGTGCTGATTCCGGTCAATTTATGTGAGAAAATTGATCGGAATCAGCTCCAAACGGCTGGCGGCGGAAGAGAGGTGGAGATGATTTATGTGAATGTCGAATTTTGGGATGGAATTGGGGTAGAGTAATTTGAGACATGTAAATGACTATTTTAACCTTTTATTGTTAAAAGAAATTCAATGTGTTAATTTAGGGGTGTAAATTGAAATATATAAAACTAGAGGTATAAACTTGTTATTTTGTCAAACTTTGGGTAGGAATATATGTAAAAAGTTTATAATAAATTTGGGTTTTTTTTGGTTTTTTTTTCCCCCTTGGACTGGATAAAAAATCATACACCATTTTCGTTTTAAAATATATTAAAAAACAATTATAAAAAATTTGGGCCCCTTTTTTTTGGGGGCCCTAGGCAGGTGCCTCACCTGCCTACCCCTTGAGCCGGCCTGATCGTCTTACTGTATTGGTAAGTGGTCTAAAAGTTTTATTTCAAAATTTTTATTTAAAAAAAACCTTGGAGTGTATACAAGTCTTTTCTTGAATCATCACAAACTCCCCAATCCAAAACAAGGATTCGACTCACCATGGAAATCCCAGGCAAGAAAATTAAGCTCAGTTTTCATATATGAGGCATTTTGAATCTTATACAAGCTGTACAAAATAAAAGTTGAGGCACTTCCCGATGTTGATCCCAGATGACATATAACTATAGTAATTGGAATATTATTTAGAATTTAGAAAACTAGAGTCCATTATGTTAATATTGTTCTTTATTGCATGAGAGTATTAATTGGTGAGTGGATTATTTATTCCATGGAAACGAAATTTCAATGTTTAGTTGATGAGACAAGCTGGCTAAAATTGCTTTGTTCCAACTTGAAACNTTTATTGCATGAGAGTATTAATTGGTGAGTGGATTATTTATTCCATGGAAACGAAATTTCAATGTTTAGTTGATGAGACAAGCTAGCTAAAATTGCTTTGTTCCAACTTGAAACACAAATTAATTAATTAATTGTTTAATTAATTAGTCATAGATAGTTTGTTCCAACTCGAATTATGTTGCAAGTTTTATATCTAAATCTTCAACGCTAAGGTGGTGTTCAATTATTTATAATATTGATGATGAGATTTTAAAATTCTACTATTTGATAGAGGTGTGTTTCATTTTTTTTTTTTTTTTTTCTTTTCTCTTCATTTTCAAATTTTAAAAATGAAAATATAAACTGTTCTATACGCATGTTATGCGAAACAAAAAACAAAAAACAAAAACAAAATTGTTAAATTGTTACTATTCTTTAAGTTAAACTCTTAGAATAGCATTCATGTTTACCATAACGAAGCCAAGATTTAGTTTGAGCAGGGATAACTTAAATGATAATAAATTAAAATATTAAAAATATATAATAAAGGTGAAAATTAATTCATAAAATAGTTTTGTTCAATAAATTTGATAGTGAATTTTCACGTTGGTAAAAGATTGAATTTCTCTTTAAGAAAATTCTAGATATTTTTTTTTTTCTTAGATTATAAAAAACCTTGAAGCATTTTATAGAAAAAATATTTTGATAACAATAATGGGTGTGTTTGGTTTATTATTTTGGATAGAATTTTGGGGATAGTATTGGATAATTGAATATAGAAGTATTACGAGGTAAAATTTAAAAATTTATAAAAAAACCCCCTAAGTTTGCTAATTTAATGAATACTCCAACATGTAAAATGACAAAAATACCCCCCACCACCTGCAGTGCCAGATTCCGGCCACCACCGTCGGAATCTGGCCGAAAAATCGCGTTACGACACAAACCGGTCGGATCTGTGTTGTAACGCGTCATTATGGCCTTTTCCGGCCAGATCCACCACGGATCTGACCGGAAAAGGCCAGATCTAAGGCCTGCCGTGGCCGTCGACGGCCGAAAAAGGCCAAAACAACGACCATCTTTGGCCGTCAGCTATGGCCGTCGTTTTCGGTCAACGATGGCCAAGATCAATGACGGCCATTTCTTTGGCCGTCATTCACGGCCAGATCGGTGAAATTTCGACCATTTATGGTCGTCAGGTAGACCGTTATATAGATTCCGACTACCACCGACGGTGGTTGCCAGAATCTGGCAAGTATGGGTCGCGGGGGTGTTTTGGATAATTTTTAAACTTTTTTTTTAGGGTGTATTTGATGAAATTAATAACCTTATGGGGTCTAAAAGTAATTAAAAAAATAGGGTAATTTTTTTGGAATAATGTGCTAAACATTATTTGGAGAATAGGATTGGGAATAGGGATAAAAATAATAAGCCAAACATGACCAATACTATTACAAAATTTACATACAAAATGACGCGACATTATCTATTAATTGACACATTATTTATCTTTATTTAATGAATTGATTTTACATTTTCACTCTTNCTAATAATGCAAATTATTAAAGCACAGATTTCTCAGTACTTCAACGGTTAAATTGAATACAGTTTCTATCCAGTATCCCAGACAGGATCCGAAATTCACCAAGGTCTATCCCTACATGAGAGTGCATTATAAGTTCTTCCAAAGACTCATATAATTAATTTTCTGGGCCCTTTTCACAAACATATTCTGCTCAATGACTAATTTCATACTTAATGTAATGAGACTTATGATTGAGCGAATGCAAGGTTTACGCAGACCGAACTTGAAGAAGCATTTGAATAAACTTATTCTGCAATTCATCACCTCTCTGCTCTCAAGTAAGTGAAATAGCAGCATCACACACTTACATATAGGCAATTATTTTACGATGACATTGTCATTTGTCAGCATCACATCGAAAATGAAATATAGAATTTGACTGTTTGCTATGGGAAACATTAGATATGTGTGTCTAATTTACAGTGATAAATTATATCACTGTTTTCTGCTTTTTACTCCAACCTTTTTTTTTTACAAAAGAAAAAATATTGTTGTATTCGTAGTTGCCTTTCAAAACAATATTACACTAATAACCAAATTTTATAAATTTTTTCTTACAATCTCGATATAGTAGTTTTAATTGATCAACTCGTAATAAGTCTTGTTTATTCAATTACAAGTCTTGTATACTCAATTACGAGTCATATCTACCTACTTATGAATTATCACCTCAAAATTATTAAAAAAAATTTATAAGGTGGATTGTAAATCAAACTTTATTGTTCTTAAAAATTAGGTTCTTATGCTCACTATGGAAATTGTGTGATTATGTAATCAAGAGATACAAAGTTTTGTACCTACCACTAGATTCGGTGTTTCAGTCAGTACTATCAAGAAAACAAGAACACTGAATGAAACCCAATTGCAAATAATGCTACCATAATAGAAGTCAACTAGCCAATTCAAACCAATTAAAAAACTGACCATATATATTTGGTGGTCTGTCTCTGTCAGAGACACAGAGGGCAGAGGGCTGCTTTTGACTTCACCTTTCCTATTTCCAAAATAAACTTTTTGATTAATGGTTAACCTTAAAAATTTTTAGGTGATAACAAGTTAGGTACCAAATATTTGCAGCTATTAATTAATAGCTTTTCTTGTAAAATTCTTCAACGAACCACTACATCAAAGGGTGCTAAAATAAGCACAGCTGTCATATTTCCTCCCTATCAATCATAAACTTTTTCTTTCGTATTGTCCTTTTGTTAGACTCAAAAAGTTTATCCCCCTAACTATTCTTTTTAATGTTAGATAATGTTTCAAAATTTTTATTTATTTATTTTTTTTAAGTATTTGAGGTATCCCGCTTACATTAGAGTCTCTTTAATCCTCATGAGCACATAACATTTTACAAATTTAATAGACCAAAGTAATTACACAAATATAATAGGTACATCTCTTATAATTTGAACATAATACTCCCTGAGTATAGCTAGTCTTAATGGTTAAAGGGTATGTTTAAAAAATTATATAATTATTTAAATAATAATTTAGATAAGTATTTATTTGTTGGATTATAAGATAATTATTATCAAAATTTTATATTAATCTAGATTGATTAATCAATGGTTTTGATATTTGATAATTTTAATTCATAATTTATGTTCTATAAAGGATTATAACAATAGTTTATTAGACACGAAGAAACAAATTCTTTTACTTTAGCATTGTTGTGAGTAGAGATGGGCGAAAAAATAGGGTAAAACTAGAATGGACGGGTTCTTACTTGGAACCGGCCCTCACAGGGTCAGTTTCAGTACTAAAAAATCGAAACTGGGTATCCGGATAGGAATTAAGATTGAATTATAATTTTTGTAAACTTTTGAGGGTGTATTTATAATTTTTGGGGTATATTTGTTATTTTTGTGAATAATAGGAGATAATTGTAATTTTCTTGGGTAATGCGAACTGGAACCAGAACCTGTGTTTAGGTTCCGGTTCCAAGTATTTAGGAACCGGGATCAGTCTATTACGGTTCCGGTTCCATAGGATTTGGGCGGACACCTGGATCCACCCACCTTGAGAAGCTATGTGCGACGCCTAAGAGAGTATAATGCAAATACACTTAGGTTGGTATTGAGTATGGCTTAGTTGAATCCCGAAGATAGTGACTGCCAGAAATCTTGCCCAAGTGGGAGGTTTCGATTGTCTTCAAGAAGCGATCTTTGTGCCTCTAAGCCGGAATTCATTATAGTTTTTTAATCAGTTTTTCTAACATTTAATCATTCTTTTTTATTCCTTTTTTGGATTCAAAGAAAGAAGGAGAATATGAAAGGAAATAACTTAGGAATGAAAAACCCAGTGAACACAAAACATTTCTAAACACATTATTAATTATTCAAACGTTTTATAGAACTTGCAGATAATTAAATGTTGAAATTGAATCACAACTTTTGTATTACATCATTCAACTTTTATTATCACACCTAGCTGCCTAACAAACAAGATAGCCCTGTGGCAAAACGCCAAGTTATGGGCTGCAGACGATGGTGGAAGCATACTTCTTTGATGTCTTTCTAGTCGAAGTGCTCTCTTCTGTGAGAAACTTTAAGCAAAGTAGACAATTTGAAAAGCTTTTAAACGAGAGTGGTGACATAAAAGTTGAAGTCTCGAGAGATGGCAGGCGCCAAAGCGTGTTGATCTTTGAAGTTGTAGTGGGTGATATTGTGTGTTTCAGAATTGGTGATCAGATTCCGACTGATGTGTTATTCTTGAATAGGAACTCCTTGCAGGGGGATGAATCTAGCTTATGACTGATGAAATTGACCATGTTGGATAAGCTGAGACTCCATATGGGCTGAGTCACAACAATGTCTGCACAAAAGAAATAGGCACTGTCAGTTTATTGGATGAACTGAGAGTAACTGAGTTCGGTAAAGAAAAAATTGATGATTCTACTACCTTTGACTGACCATATATAGCATCTAAAATCAATTGGTCACAGCCAATTTCATCTTCCGGGTATAGGATGTTTAGCTTGTTGTGGCAATCTACAGGTAGTGGAGTCTCGTCATCCAACTTTCAAGGCAACGCTTATTGGAGCATCATCTCTCTTCTTGTTGTGTTCATGCCTGCACGAGTGACCAGCATAGAACCATAACCTTCTGTCACCATTCTGTGCCAGAAAGCAAGAAAAGGCTCTCTTGTTGTCGCTCTCAACATGGTCACTTTCACCGGTGATATGCCAAACTGCTGATTCTCGAAACAAGCCATTAACGATCTTCAATTCTCAAACACACAACATCACCCACTACAACTTCAAAGATCAACACGCTTCGGTGCCTGCCATCTCTCGAGACTTCAACTTTTATGTCACCACTCTCGTTTAAAAGCTTTTCAAATTGTCTATTTTGCTTGAAGTTACTCACAGGAGACAACACGACGACTAGAAAGGCAACAAAAATTATGCTTCCACCGAAGGCCTGTCAAAGACTCTTAATGGAAGGTGAAAATATATCAGTAGCGAGGAAGAGAAAAAGGTCTAGATAAATGAACAACAATAATAGAAATCAATTTCTAGTGCGTCAAAAAGACTTTTTCTGGATGAAACTAAATGAAGAAAACGCCTAAGAAAATGGTGGGGAGGAGCTACCATGCTCTGAGTTATATATATAAATAATATCATAATGCAAATTTGAAACGCCTTTTTTTATTTACTCGGCATACCAAAAAAACACTACAAACACGAGTCGATTGGGTATGAAGCACATGGAATTAATGCAGTTTAAATTTTGGAATCTAATTTACCCAAAAAATGGAGCCTGCACATCTAACTTCCAATTCACGGCGGGGACCATGAGCAATAAAAAAGGTGACAAAAACTAAAAGCCAAAAAGTTTTACCCACACGTAATCTGCACATGGCCAATCTGGTGAGTTTCCACAATCCTCGCTGTACAAATGGAGCCGCAACCTTTGACCAATATGCAGCCATCCGACATTATTAATAAAGTGCACGTTATTAGTTGGAGTCACGTCATAAAGTTTATATTTAGGGTATCTTTGATCCGAATAATATTGTATTAGTGATAATGATATATTAATAAAAATATGGATTACTAAAGATATTTAAGGGTCTGTTTGAGAGGGTTTTTTTTTTTATTGGTTTTAGGAGGTTTTTAATTAGACTGGTTTTGAGGTATTTAAAAATCATTACTTGTCAGATTTTTTATAGATTGACTTTGACTAGTTTAAAAACTCCCTAAAACTAGTGTAGTGTATTTTTGAGGGGTTTATAAAACATCTCAAATATGAGTGTTTTGTCTAATTTAAAAATTTTATCTCAAAAAAACCTCTTTCCACTATTATTCATATACAATAATCCCTTTGCTGGTTTAAAAATTTCTTCAAACCCCATTTAATCTTCAACTTTTAGATGACTGTTACAATGCTTTTAAATCTTTTATCTTAGGTTTTCTAATCTTTCATTAGAGATATGAAGGTTTTTCTTTCTTTCTTCTTCATTTTCCCCTTTAACTTTTTGTTCTTTTAATCTGGTAAACTCCTTTACAGGCTATATACAATTTAATTGCATTTCTTTACCAGTTGTTTTACAAAATTAGGTGTTTTTCCTCTATTTGATTCTTTCTATTTGCATTTAGGTGATTGATTGAATCATTGTCAGTTTGTTAAATAAAGATTGTTTTTGATAACTCTGCTTCATTGGTTGAAGAAAAGAACAAAAAACAGTTTTTTAGAAATGATATTGCGGCTATTATATTGATAATTTGCGAAGTCCAATATTGTGGCAATATATTTATTCTCTTAAAATGACAGATTTCGAATGATTGTATGATGAATTAAATAATATATAATGAAAGAACTTACAAATAAATTAAACTTGGAGGGAACTTTGATACTAAGTATTGGTAATTGAAAAAAAAAATTTTCCCAAATACTGGTTGAAGTTCGGGTATTTTTATGGGCATATATGTAAATTTATCATTTTAAAAACTGTCAGAACCGTCGGAAAATAAACTCTCAAGTATAGGTTGGGTGTTTAAAAAACCGCTACTAAAAACCCCTTAAAACCGCTACGGTGGTTGACCCTCAAAACCGCTACGATGATTTACCCTCATAACCGCTATCATAAACCTCCCAAGCAGACCCTAAGAGAATGTGTTTGGTTGATTGGAATAAATTAATGAGTATGTTATATTAATATGTTAAATTAGTGGGTATGTTATATTAATGTATTTGGTTGAAAGAAATAAATTGGTATTTATATTATATAATTTATTAAATTGTCTTCCTTTTTAAATATTAATATAATATTATTTTTATGAGTAATGTTATGTTCACAACTTAATCTCACAACACCTGATGGCTAGTTCGCAAAATAAGTCCCGTCTGCTTGTATGGGTCCCACTTGCTCATTTGCAAGCTAATCAATGACAAGTTGCCACGTCGAGGGTTGTGAGATTGGATTGTGGACCTAACATTATTATATTTTTATTATGTTACCTTAAAGACAGATCTAGCAGTCGCTAACAGCCAAAAACCCAGAAATGGCTAGATTGGTGCACGATTGACCAAATTCGGTCGATCGGTTGCTAGCAGTGATGGCCAGATCTGGCCACCACCCTTGGGTGATTTTTTTTTAAAGTCCAAGGGTATTTATATCCTAAAATTTTTGCATATAAGAATGAAAGAGTCTACTAATATTTTTGTAAATTATTTTTAAAACAAGAGCATTATTGTTCAAAAAATTTTAAAAGTTAAGGGGTAAAATTATAACAAAAATAAGATTACCAAGTAATCTTAAAATGCTTAAGAAAATGGAGATTACTAATAGTAATTACTATTAGTTTTAGAAGATTACCAGAATCGTATATTACTTGATAACCAAACACGGTAATCAAGTAATATAAGATGACATTACCTCGATAATCATATATAACTCTCAACCAAACATACCTTTAAATGTTTGAATTAGATGATGAAAATGGTATAAAATAAGAAATGCAAATCGGTGGATCAATTAGAACTTAATAGTGAATCAGCTCGAATCCCCAATAAAATTGAGGGTCCAATGGTCAAGGTAAAATGGATTACAAATTTGAAATTTAAAGATTATGATAAGGGTAAATTTATAAATTTAAAATGTATTTAAGGGATAAATGTGTTACATAAATTATTTAATTTTGACACTTAAATTTCTTGCTCCAAGGGAGGTAAGTAAAGATGTTGACAAACTGAAGGAAAGTTAGCCACAATTTCCCGTACGGAAAAAACTCAGACGGCCCTGACTTATAGGTTAACTAAAAGAGTAATATTAGTCTTACAAAGAGGCATATAAAGAGTCAAATCCAGCCTTTGAAATTCATAATTGTCTCTTTCTCTCTCTTTCTTTCCCTTCTTTCAGGGGATAGATTTGACTCTTTGTATGTCTCTTTGTAAGGCTAGTATTACTCTAACTAAAACTAAAAACCCATGATACAATTGTCTTCCAAGTTCGAGTCTTTTTAAAGGTAAAAAAGTAAAAGAAGGATCTAAGATAGTCTTCCAAGTTCAAGTCTTCACGATTGCTAATAGGAGTGGTCACTGGAACTCGTATCTAGCCAATAATTCTAAGGTCTTGGAGGATTAGTTGAGGTATACGTAATCTAACTTAAACACCCTTGATCATATATATATATATGATACATTTATTTTTTACTAGCGAACGAGTCCTTGAAACTACCAGATGTTATATTATATAAGTAGGTTAATTGACATAGAATAAAAATGCCCTTAAAAGCTTCTGAGTCAAAACAAATTATCCTTAAAAAGATTTTGAAATAATAATAAAAAAAGAAATTGTTGAATTTAAAAGAACATCTCAAAAATTTGGCCATGCCAGAACGAAAACATAAAACTATCCAAAGAAAATTGTCCATCATTTTCACCCGTAAACCAACTTTCCTCTTCATCAATTCATCTTAAAATTAAAAAAAAAAAAAATCAGTGAGATGGACAAAATAAAAAACACCATCAGCACAACCCCGTTTAATCTCTAGTAATCCATGTTAAAAACAAAATAATTCCAAGCCCGACAGAAGAAACTCAAAATAAAAAATAACAATTCCAAACAATTTCAGGTGAGAAATAGATGAGAAGAGGAACTTGTACCCAAGAACAGGCTGGATTGACAAGAACGAAAATCTTAAACTAGACGAGAGAGAGGACTTTTGAATCCTGGCTTCGTTCAGAATTTTTAATAAATTATTTTTATATTTTATTGAAAAGTCAAATATGCCATTCATCTGTTAGTTTCATATTAACGTCAGTGAGTCAGGAGGATGATTTTGATAGTAAATAAATATGTCCTGAATGTTAATAAACCCAAACCATAGGGATAAAATGTAATTAACCCTAAAGTTCTTTTGTCTTTCCCCATTGATTCAACTTTTAACTAAACCATTTAAAGTATGGTACCACCCGTCTGTCTTTCTCTTTAACTACATTCATCCCCATGTAAAGACATTCTCAACTGACCCAACTTCTTCTACCCACATGAGATTTCTGTAGGAAATTAGTGTTATTAATCTCAATTCTATGATTAAAGTCAATATCATAAAGCCTCTTCCCTCCAACAATCCTTTTATCACTATCCCAAAGCCTAAATCCTCTGTTTTTCCTCTGCCTCCATACATCCTTTATCGCGGAATTTTAGTGATCTTTGTGTCTTTTTGTCACTGAAATTTTTGTTAACGTAAACCTCTCCTTATGGCAACAATTGTGTGCCAAGGTTTGCAGTCATGTCTAGAGTCTCAAGTACTTGAGCCAAGAAAGCTAAGGCTCAGATTATGTTCACCAAAACCCCCTCTCTCTCTACCCCTCGAATTAACCTTTAAATCCTGTTTCATAGATTCCAACACCAAACAACTTGAAGAGAAATACCATTCTCAAGAAATGGCAAAAAATCTGACAGTATCTCTTCTACTGCTGATTCGGGCTTCCTTCAAAGTATCTCCAATGGCTCCCAATTAGGAAGAGAGAGCCGGAGGAAAGCAAGCATCTTCAAATAACGATAACAACTACCTACCACCACAAGCATATTTGTTTCGAAACAAGAGATTTATAGAGGACAAAAAGTGTTATAAATTAAACTATTTTTATTATAGAGAGAGAGAGAGATCCAAATTAAAGCTTTAGGATGTAGCCACCCAAAAAGACTCCCAATTTAACAATCCTTTGTTGTTCTCAGATTAACCTTCTTTGCACCTACCAATTAAAGCTTTAGGATGTAGCCACCCAAAAAGACTCCCAATTAAAGCTTTAGATCTTGAAGAACATGAAGGTGATGCATAAAGGGAAGAGGATATGAATGGAAATGTAAAAGTTTCAAAGGCCTGGTAGGTAGGTGCAAAGAAGGTGAATCTGAGAACAACAAAGGATTGTTAAATTGGGAGTCTTTTTGGGTTGTTACATCCTAAAGCTTTAATTTGGATCCCTCTCTCTATAATAAAAATATTTTAATTTATAACACTAATTTCCAACTGAAATTGGGTCAGTTGAGACTTGAGAATGCCTTTACATGGGGATGAATGCCTTTACATGGGAATGGGCTTATGCAAACTATGTTTATGGGCTGCTAATATTGGACTCACTTATACAACTTTTTTGGGCTGACAACTCTTTTAGTTTTATATCTTGTTTTGTAATTAAATTTTCATAATAATTGGGCTCTAAAAAGATAAAACATGGGATACCAACTAACCAATAGCATCACTCTTTAAAATAATACATATGAAAATATTTCCTTAATAATATATTTTAACTACTTATTAATTTAGAATTCATAGATCTTGAATATATTTGTACGTATATAATCACTGCAAGAGTTTCATTCAAATTTCAAGATATATTATTCTATAATTTCTTATTTATTTTTTCATTTTTTATATATTATTTAAATTGATATTTCATTCTTTATTTTATCGTATCTTCATTGATTATAATTTAGATTGTAATTAATTTTTTTTAACTTAGATGTTTACGAGAATATATACCATTAATAATTATTATTTAAATAAATAAGAAATAGTTTTATGTCAACATAGTGTGTTCCTCATTGAATGATCACGAATTGTAATCAAACGTATATCTCATACAAAACATCCCAGTTTCTCTAATTTTAAATGACAAATTGGTTAATTTTTTCATCAATTAAAAGATAAATAAATAAAGGTTTTGATCAAAATGATAAATATTTTAAAAATAATTTATGTTTCAAACATATGAGATCATATTGAGGGTTTTTGGTGACATGTGCTTTTTGAAAGCAATTCTTATTCCTTGTTCTCTCTCTCTCTCTCTCTCTCTCTCTCTCTCTCTCTCTCTCTCTCTCTCTCTCTCTATATTTACTGTGTCATATACANGGATCAATTGGGTATTCAAGGTTGGATATAAATATGGCCATAAAGAAGAGGTAATAATTATTCGTTCCTACGGTTTAAGGAAAACACATTTAAAACTTAAATTCTTAATTTTCAAATAAAAATATAAAAAATAAAAATCTGAATTTGAATTTGAGTTTGAGTTTGAGTTTTCAAAAATCATAACTAATTTCAATGAACTTTCCAAGAAATTAAGTTCAAAATTTCAGTTACTTTGGGATAGTCCCAACTTCATGATACCATGATAAATAAGTAACTACATTTTAGGTAATTTTTTTACCCTTGCCCCTGACCTTCAATTTTCATTTAATAGAAATGATTGGAGGAGTTATTTACTATAAACACATTCTATGAAGATAGTAAACACGTTCTTGGAAAAAGATACGAAAATACTAAACACGTTCCTGAAAAAAGATACGTGACTACCAACTATTATAAATAAATGAACTCTTGATACACTGTTCTCACCTGAGACTTTTCTACTCAAATAAAATTGTCCACATTTCTCTGTTATTTTTTTAAACTTTTCTTGATTGATTTGTAGTTACCATCTCAATCCATTATTTTGTTCCCCTAATTTATTTTTGTTCATCCAATTTACACCATTCCGGAACTTTTCAACCCTCCATTACCATGTCTTTGAGGCTTCGAAAACCCAACGAACCAGAAATATGTGACCGAGAACATAGTCTCTTGGCTCTGGCAAAACTCCAAAAGAGAAGGTGGAAGTTGGCTTTTGATGTCATTCGCTTCACCAGGGCTCTTGCTTCTTTGCCAAAGATAGCTCTAGACAGCAATAAAAAAATCTTGCGGTCCCTCTCTTATGTTGCCATTGATATCGGTAGAGCATTGCCACACGATGACGCAGGAGTTAATTTTCTCGACATTGATCAGAAAATACTCACTACCATGGTGAAAGAGAAGAACTTCGAATCTTTGAACAATCTTGGAGGAGTGAAGCAAGTAGCTGCAATTCTTGGAACCGACGAAAAGAATGGTGTCCCAGGTAATGAGGCCCAACTTCTGCATAGAACGAACGCTTTTGGTAAAAATTGTTATAAAACGCCAGATGCAAAAAGCTTTTTTAGTTTTGTTTATGAAGCATTCAAAGATACTACCATCATCATACTTCTAGTCTGTGCAATACTTTCTCTAGCCTTCGGAATTAAAGAAGATGGCTTGAAAGAAGGGTGGTATGATGGCAGCAGTATTATATTTGCTGTGTTTTTGGTTGTAATTGTC
>NW_022195368.1:0-2182 GCF_008641045.1 Pistacia vera | reverse complement strand
TCTAATTTGTGGTGAAAAGAGTGGTTATATATAATTTTCCTCCATGTTCTTTTGTTTTCATGCAGAAAACTAGCAAGAGGGTCCACTTTGTGAGGACTGTAATCAGAGAAGTTGCTGGTTTTGCACCATACGAGAAGAGGATCACTGAGCTTCTGAAAGTCGGAAAGGACAAGCGAGCATTGAAGGTTGCCAAAAGAAAGTTGGGCACCCACAAGAGGGCAAAGAAGAAGCGTGAGGAGATGTCTAGTGTTCTCCGCAAGATGAGGTGATTTTCAAGTAGATACTGTTTTCATTTGTGTTTTAGTGTTTGCTCAGCATTGAAACGTGCATAAAACTTGTATACCCAGTGTTTGATCAAATTATGTTTATGAGCCAAAAGATTTGTTGTTTTCAAAATGCTAGGTTTTTTCTTCTCAAGACAATTTTTAACTCCTTCCTCTATGAATTTGCTGCAGGGCCACTGGAGGTGGAGAAAAGAAGAAGTGAGCTGTGGACTTTTGACTTCATTATAGTTAGAAGAGTTTGTTTAGCGTATGTTGTTTTTTCATTACTGAAGGAACTTAGTTTGATTTGAATTAAAAATGAGATATTGGAAGCAATGCCTTTAAAACATTTATTCTGCTGTTGGCATTTTCTGTTTGTTCAGAGAAATATTTAGTTACCTGTTTTCAATTCTGTTGGTGCTTCATTTTATATTCTTTCAGAATGAAATTTTGAGCCCTTGTTTGCCTCAACACTTCACCAGGAATAATGAATACTACGATTCTCAGTTTGATAAACTTATAATAAAGACTTTATTAATAATCAAAATATAAATATTTAAGAAACTGTAGAGACTGAATTGAACATATTAAATAACAAAATAATGTAAACTGTACCGTCTGCTTTCGTTTAAGTACCATGTAATAAGAAGATTTCACACAACAACGATGAAGTATGTTAATTTTAAAACCATCATTATTCCTTGGTTATTTCAGCCTTTTGAACTATTATTCAAATGCGATCCAATTAGTAAATTGCTAAATTACCAACAGAATTATCCCTATAATATTTTTTAATCACCTTAGTATTCATCGGGATTTGTTGAATGCCTTATAACCTTAATGTTTCAAGATGGTCTTAAGTTTTAAATTTAAGAAGTCAATGAAGGGAACAATTCACCCTCTTAGGGTTTTTTCCCTCTTAATTAAGAACAATAATTTTTACTTCTGAGTGATAACTTTTTGTCTAAGTTTTTGATGGAACTAAACTAAAGAGCCTTTAGAACATTTCCAAATGACTCTTCATATGACCTAAACTCTTTATTATAAAAAATTTATTCATAGAAACAAGAGTCCAACAAACTATTTATTTTTTAAATATAAATTAAAAAGTGAGTTTGACTCTCCACATTCAGAGAGTCAAATTTTACTCTCTATCCTAATTTTAAATAATAAATTGCAAGTTTTTATGCATTTTATTTATGATTTATTTCTCCTATTAAATTTCTTTATTGAAAAAAACATATTCTCTTCTAAAATTTAAACAGTCTATTGGATTTGAATAAAAAATTTATTTTTTATATTTAAAAATCAACAAAGATGCTCGTTATTTATATAAAATATGTTCTTTAAAATAAAGAACACCATTGGAGATGATTTTAGAGCATCTATAAAGGACTTTTTATATGACTCAAACTCTTTATTATAAAGAGTCTATCTATGAAAACAAGAGTCCAAGAGACTCTTTATCTTTAAAATATAAACCAGAGAGTAAGTTTGACTCTCCACATTTAGAGAATTAAATTTTACTCTTTATCCTAATTTTAATTAATAAACTACAAGTTTCTATACATTTTATATATTAATTCTCCCTCTCATTAAATCTCTTTCTTAAAAATAAAGAACATCTTTATTAAATTTAAAGATTCTATTAGATTTGAATAAAAATTATGTTTTTAATATTTAAAAATTAATAAAGATACCATTTATTTATATAAAAGATGCTTTTCAAAACAAAGACCACCATTAATGGAGATGCTCTTATAAACCAACATAATCTGCTCTCTTAAAATGATAAATATTAGTAGAAAACGGAAGTGAAGTTACCTGAACTTTAATTAGTCAAAGTCTTTAAAAGAGAGAGCACAAATTAAATTTATAAAGAAAAGAATGAACCAAACATACATAAAAGTGGAGAAGAT
>NW_022195367.1:0-1976 GCF_008641045.1 Pistacia vera | reverse complement strand
AGCCAAAGCAGCCATGGATCTTCTTCCACAAACGTGTTTCTTCAGCAACATGGTCAAGTTTAATAAAATAACAAAGCTTATAACTTTCACAGACGTTGATCGAAACAGAAATGCAAGAATCCCAACAACTAAAGAACCTATATAAACTGGTTCCTACAAAAACCAAAAAAAAAAAAAAAAAAAAAATCAAAATAAACAATTGAATAGTATATTACAATAAAGAAGGTAAGCTTATTAAATTCATACCTCATGAGCTAACCGTCTCAAATGATTAATGGAGGATTTGGTTTCTGGGGGTTGAAGATTTAAGGTTTGTTTTGCAGCAAAAGAGCGTTTCTTGGCCCGACAAGCACGAAACCTTTCGAAACCTCTGAGGAGTCTAGATTTGAGAGTTGGTCGTTGTTGATCGGGAGACTCTGATTTCACTCGGAGGATGAAGTACCTCCGGATCCTAAACAAAATGGAGAGTCGATGGAAGTTCCAGGAGGGAAAGGGTAATGATCTTGTTGCTTTGAATCTGAAATTGAAGTTCTTGGATCTTGCGTAAATGTTGATTCTCCATGGCTGCTGCTGCTTCTCTGCTTGCATTATTTGGGGAAAAAGCAGAGTTGGCGAGAGTAGACTTTACTAGCCGTTGCGTTTCTATTATTATTAGAGTTCATTTTTTGAGCTCCTTAAGGTTTCATATTTTACAGTAACACCCCATACTTATTAGAAATTTTTAACGACCTCCCCTTACAATTTCTTATAATTTTTACCCTCTTCACTTTAACAGTCGAGGAAAACCACTTTTAAGTCTAATGTTCTACATTTTTTTCATTTCTTTTTTTTAGAAAATTAAAATAACTCTTATATACATTTACTATTTTTTTTAAAACAATATATGTTATTTCTTAATTTTGTTAATAAAATATAATTAATTTCTTTATTTTTTAGTTTATAGAAATTTTGATATTTAAAGTCTAACACTAACTTGGAGAATAATTTACCGTATGTTTGGTAGATACCTATCTTATCTTATCCAAAATACATATTTGTTTCAATATTCTTAAAATCCATTCATATTCTATTCAACTCAAAATATTTTTTTACCCCTTAAGTTTATGAATTTAACTAAACACCCCCAATGATAAAAGTTTATAAATGAATAAAAACACTCCCACCTACCCACATATTCCTGACAACCGGCCACCAATGTCAAAAGGTGACCGAAATCTGTCGGAATGGCACACGACCAACTAGATGTGGTCGTCGTGCGCCAATCTGGACTTTTTCGACCAAATTCATGGTAGATCTGGCCGGAAAACAGAAAAGGCTAGATCAGCGCACGATCGACTAGATTCAGTCGGTCGTGCGCCATGCAGCCGACTTTCGACCGGCTGTTAGCATTTAATGGATGGATGGGGGTATTTTTGTTAATTTTTAATATTTTATTATAGGGGGTGTTTAACTAAAATTAACAAATATAAAGAGTATTTTTGTTAATTTTTAAACTTATTCTCGTAATAACAATTCAACTTAACTTTTTCAAAAATACTCTACCAAATACACCCTTAAAAAAAAAAAAAAAAAAATTCTAGTCACGTCGACTTTAGCGCCAGAGCTACTAGATTGAAGATTATACAGAGATAAAATTAGAACAAAAATGGATGAAATGTATTATCAACTGAACCAATTAAAAAAATGTCATATTTTAACTTGTTAAAAACAAAACGGCTCTTTTAAATATTTTTCTCTTAATCGAATAAGATTTTCATTGAGATAATTAAGGAAATAATTAAACGTAAGACAAGTATAATAACAATAATTAAGCAAATATTTGATTTGGTCCACAGTTAAGAGCCTAAATAACAATATTTCAAGTCTTTTTACTAAGAAATGAAAGGAAATAATATAGGGTGCATTTGGTTTAATATTTCAATCCATATTCTGAATCATATTTCCAAAATATTTGTTTGTTTAATTATTTATGAAAT
>NW_022195366.1:0-2303 GCF_008641045.1 Pistacia vera | reverse complement strand
TCATTTATTGCATAACTTGTTACTTTCGCATGCCCCCCATTACTCCATATCCGAAAATAACATAAAGAAACTAATCATATAGAAGTCTCAAAATGAATCAATATTGTATAATTTAGTATTGTACAATATAATCTTCCCGTATTTAGATTTAATCATATTGGGCCTACTTTCTCCACCACATGATCTCTTGCTACAGAGATCCACACACCACTCGATCATCTATGACCCACATGATCTCTAATCCAAAACAGTACCCACTTTGCGATTAACCACTAAACCAAGGCCCCGTTTTTGATACGATCAATCATCGACGGTGGCCTCATCACCATTCAATTCGCTTATCATGATCAAGTGACCCCATCATATGATTAAATGAAGAGACCTAATATTATTACTGGGCCCTGCTTTGGTACACTGAATTGAGTATCTCTTTTAAGGTTTATGAGGCCCAAATGTGAGGGTTTCTTGAAGGCATAGGCATAGGCCTAACGAGTGGCTTTGCGGATCCGCACCCGATACAGCACTTAAAAAACGAGTGGCTTGCCTTCAAACACTTCAAGTTTCTTTTTGGGAATAATAATGCTATGGACATCGGAGACCTACACTGAAATTTTGTACCAAATGGTATGTCAGATTAGTAGATAAAGCCACGTAACATATTAACAAATATTTCGCGAATAAACGATCGTCTATCAAATATGGATGGGCGTTCATGATTATTGGATGGCCGGTCATTTTAAATGGACTCTCATCCATTTACTATAGACAGGTGTCCACCTAGATGATGTCAGTCCATATATTATAGACAAACGTTCATATTCAATGGACCGGCGTCCTTATTAGATGGACAGCCATCCATTGTTTAAATTAAAAAAAAAAAATTAAAAACAAAAGTAATGGAGGGGCATCCCCTCTTAGATGAACGCCTATCCATTTCCGTATTATTCCTTTAAAAGTGCTGTTTCAAAAGAATTTTCTATATTACCTTTCTTCGGTATCCCTACAGAAAGAACAAAAAGATGGCAAAGGTAACTCATCTCTAAAAATCACAAAACCAACCACCGATGATATAGCTTCGGCGCCAAAGACAAATCTACTGGAGACACCTTCTCCCCATTGATAAAAGGGCCCTTCAAGAGGAGGAAAATAGTTAGTGAAGGTCGTAGGGGCTACAGACCCTGGGATGAGAAAAGTGCATGCATGTTGTTAATTAATTCAATCTAATATAATCTTCCAGACATGCTTGACAACTTTTCAAAAATGGTGGATCCGTGGATGATAAGGGTTGAACTATAGTTAAACATATTATCCAAACTACACTTTTTTCAGAGTAAATAAAAAATTGTGAAGTAGTAAGGAAAGATTAAGAATTCGTCTATTTGTAATGCACGACCGTTTATAAAATATGAACAGAAGTCAATTTTCATTTTTGCATAGACGAGAGTTCGTTTCAAATGAACGGTCGTCAAATAAAAATGGACGATAATATTTCTTAACGTGCTATATAACTTGTCTAACTCAAGTGATATGTCGTTCAGTTTAATATTTCGGTGCAAAGGATCGATGTCCGTAACATTATTGTTTTGGAAATTGCTTATTTGACCCAAATTTTGTTGACTCACTTTTAGGCATTGAAGTGTGTACGTACATTTCGGTTATTGAGATGGGCTTGTGAGCCATTACTGTCACGAGGCAGTTTTTAGAGTCTAATATGCTAATTTTCTCTATTTATTTATAGGAGTTAATGACTTTTTTCTACCCAGATAATGACTTAATGACATTTTCCTACTCAAAGACTTTTAAAATACCACTTTATTACCCAAATTTATATTTCAGCAGCGAACAAAGAACAAACTTGGTCTAAGCTATTGGGCTTTTGAAAAAGAGAGGCCGATGAGTTTTTTAGTGGTAAAATGTTAGATTTTGGTGGTTAGGATTGATCGGAATTTGACTTGGGAGAGGCGGTTACGTAAACCCTAATCGCTCGACTGTCGGCGATTGGTGGGGTCAGCAAGAGTAGGGTTTGAGAGTTTTGGTAAGTGATGATAGGGGAAGAGAATGGTGGTGGTATGAGGTCACAACGATATCGGAATTGAAAACAAAATATAAATTTGAGTAGTAAAGTGGTATTTTAAAAATCTGTAAATGCAAAAATGACATTAAACCATTATTTGGGTGGGAAAAAGTTGTTATTTTATAGTGACTATTAATATAGAAAAGATGTGTAAAATTATTATTAAAAACTCTTTGATCCCTTGTTTAAGATTATTAAGGCCCCTTTTGATAAGGTTTATTAGAGTATA